>NC_061510.1:382205809-382282087 GCF_022539505.1 Lolium rigidum
AACCCTTAGAATTTATAATAAAGAACTTAATAATTGTTATTTTGCTCTGGTCAAATGAAAACAATGAGTTGTTTAAATTATGACATTACTCCATGTACGATGGATAAGTTATTATAAATCTTAATGGTGAAACACACATACATAACACTGACGCTAAAATGCTATAAGGCAAATGATTTGAATTCCACTTATTTGTGGAACCGCCATTTAGGTCATGTTGGAAAGGAACGCATGAAGAAACTCCATGCAAATGGATCTTTGGAGTCATTTGATTTTTTGAATCGTTTGGCGCTTGCAAATCTTTTCTAAAAGAGAATGACTAAAATACCGTTCATAGGCCAAGTTTTGAACGGGCAACTAACTTAGTGGAAACATACATGATGATGTATATGGATCATCGGGCATAGTTGTGTGCGGAAGATTCTTATACTTCATGAAAACTTCAAACAATGAATTGAGTATATATATGTGGATATATTCGATAAGGAAGAAGTTTGAAACATTTGAATGGATTCAAATAAATTTCAGCATGAAGTAGAAATCATCGTAATAGAAAAGTCAAATATCTATGATTGGATCATAGTGGAAATATTTGAATTACTAGTTTTAGCGAACATCTAAGAGAGTTATGAAATTGTTCTACAACTCACATTTCTTGGAGTATCATAGTGATGATGAAGTATCCGAGAGATGTATCCAAACCTAGTTGGGTCAATGATGAGATAAAATATTAATGCCATTATATTTTTGTGAATTATGCTTTAGAGACTACCGCTTTACACTAAATAGAGCATCATCATGATCCGTTGAAATGACATCATACGAGTTATGACATGGGTATAAACCCTAATAGTCTTTTCTTAAATTTTGGTATGCATAGCATAAGTAAATAAGTTTACAACCAAAATCGGATGAATGTCTTTGTTGGTTATCCCGGAGAATTGATTGGGAATTCTTCCCACAATGGAGACAAAGACAAAAGTGTTTGTCAATGTTTCTTATTTCCAAGAAATTGTTTCTAGCGAAGTTTTTGAGTGGGAGGACAATAGAACTTGATAAGGTTTATGAACTCGAGCATAATGATCGAGTAGCGCAGACATCGGAATTGGTTCCGAAGCGGCCACGACGATCATGGCTCCTATGACTACAAAGTGTTTTAGCCATGGAGATCGAAGTACATATTGAACCTTGTAGGTATGGTTTACTTTGTGATCAAATAAATGATTTGTGGACAAAGGATTGATTTTGAACAATGATAAACCAACTACAAGCAAAGAAGTTATGATGGGCCCCGACTCCGTTAAAATGGCCATGCACCATGAAATCCATAATAGATGAATACTTTTTGAAAGTAAATGGATCTATAGACTTAGATGAAATATCTTTGAAGAAGCTCGACTTGTTGAAAAATTGTTTACGACAAAGTTCAAAGAGTTGACTACGATAAGATTAGATCTTCCGTAGCAATGCTTATAGTCTATGTGGATTATTCTAGTAATCACTACATATTTCTTTTATGAGATATGCTAGTAGGATGGCAAAATACATTACTTATCAGAAGTATGTATTAAAGGTGTATACAAGATACAACCAAGAGTTTTGCTTGGTCCGTGGAATACTAGATAGGTATACGAACTTAAATTGGATGAAGTAAGTATTGCGGAGTTGGAATCTTCACCGGATGAAATAGTCAAAGAGTTTTTGATTTCATCAAGAGACGATGAAGAGGCTTGCATTTGCAAGAAATTAAGTGGGAGCGCTAAGACACATTTATAATACTTTATGTAGGTGACATATAGTTGGTTATAAATGATGTAATTATATACTTGATTAAAAGGTTTCATTGAGAATTAACTTCAATGAAAGGATATGGACTGAAACAAATTTAGTGTCAAGATCTATGAAGATAGATTGAAACATATAAATAAAGTTTAAATCAAAGTACATATGATGGATATTGAAGTAGTTCAATATAGAAATATTAAGAAAATGTTCTTGTCATGTGAAGGTTTAACAAGACTTGAGTGTATCTGACACTCAATGAGTAAAAACACATGAGTGATTATAGATCACGAATAATATGTACACAATCAGATATCATGTGCTATAAAGTGTTATGAGCATATACCGGAATGATTCATATGATGATCATTGGACGACAGATAAGAATATCCTTGAGTACTTTAGAAGAACTAAGGATATATATATATATTTGTATGAAGAAATGACAAACAAATCGGCTGTAAGGTGTTACACCGATATTGGTTTTGTCACATATAAAATATAATTTCAATCTCAAATTAGACTAAGTGTTGTTTAAAAGGTAGCACAATGAGCTAGAAGTTGTCTATGCTAGATTTAGAAGAGTTCTAAATATTGTGACGGATTCTACAAAAGAAGGCAGAGTATGTCATTATTTTGACAATGACAAAGGATGTTAAGTCAAGAGGTTCTTTGAGAACTTGGTGCAGTTCCGACGCAGTCGGAACTTTGAAGCTATATTGTGTGTGACAATATTAGTGACATATTTCAGACAGCGGAATTAAGGTTCCACCAGAAGATCAAACATATTTAATGCCGACTCATTTGGAAATGAGTGAAGCGTTGAGACGCAAATGAATTACAAAATACATACGTTTCTGAGCGTGTCAGATCCGTTGACTAAAAACCTCTCCCGTGAGCAATACATGATAAAGCACCATAAGGCCAAGGTGTTATATCTTTACAAATGTAAACTAGATTATTGACTCTAGTGCAAGTGGGAGACTGAAGGAGATATGCCCTAGAGGCAATAATAAAGTGGTTATTATTTATATCTTTATGTTTATGATAAATGTTTATATATCATGCTATAATTGTATTAACCGAAACATTAGTACATGTGTGATATGTAGACAAACAAAGAGTCCCTAGTATGCCTCTTAACTAGCTTGTTGATTAATGGATGATTAGTTTCATAATCATGAACATTGGATGTTATTAATAACAAGGTTATATCATTGTATGAATGATGTAATGGACACACCCAATTAAGCGTAGCATAAGATCTCGTCATTAAGTTATTTGCTATAAGCTTTCGATACATAGTTACCTAGTCCTTATGACCATGAGATCATGTAAATCACTTATACCGGAAAGGTACTTTGATTACATCAAACGCCACTGCGTAAATGGGTGGTTATAAAGGTGGGATTAAGTATCCGGAAAGTATGAGTTGAGGCATATGGATCAACAGTGGGATCTGTCCATCCCGATGACGGATAGATATACTCTGGGCCCTCTCGGTGGAATGTCGTCTAATGTCTTGCAAGCATATGAATAAGTTCATAAGAGACCACATACCACGGTACGAGTAAAGAGTACTTGTCAGGAGACGAGGATGAACAAGGTATAGAGTGATACCGAAGATCAAACCTCGGACAAGTAAAATATCGCGTGACAAAGGGAATTGGAATCGTATGTGAATGGTTCATTCGATCACTAAAGTCATCGTTGAATATGTGGGAGCCATTATGGATCTCCGGATCCCGCTATTGGTTATTGGTCGGAGTGAGTACTCAACCATGTCCGCATAGTTCACGAACCGTAGGGTGACACACTTAAAGTTGGATGTTGAAATGGTAGAACTTGAATATGGAATGGAGTTCGAATATTTGTTCGGAGTCCCGGATGAGATCCCGGACAAATGAGTCCGGAGAATAAGATTCATATATAGGAAGTCATATTCCAAGTTTGGAAATGATCCGGTGCATTTATGGCGAGGTTCTAGAAAAGTCCGGAAGAAATCACCATGGAAAGTAGAGTCCCGGAGGGACTCCACCTTGCATGACCAGCCAACCCTAAAGGGGAGGAGTCCAAGGTGGACTCCCCTAGGGTGGCCGGCCAACCCACCTCAAGGAAAGGTGGGAGTCCCACCTTGGGTAGGACTCCCTCCTTGAGTAGGTTTCCCACATATGGGAGGTTTTAGTGTTGGGGTCTTATTCGAAGACATGGACTAGAACTCTTGGTGCTTCCACCTATATAATGAGGGCATAGGAGAGGGGGCTGACGACTTCAAGCCTCAGCCTTGGCCGCACCCCTTAGAGGGCCGGCGCCCAACCCCCTCTCTCCCCAAACCCTAGCGGTCTCTCTCCTCCACCACATCCCGCACGCTTAAGCGAAGCTCCGCCGGATTTCTCCACCACCACCACCGACACCACGCCGTCGTGCTGTCGGATTCAAGAGGAGCTACTACTTCCGCTGCCCGCTGGAACGGGGAGGTGGACGTCGTCTTCATCAACAACCGAACGTGTGACCGAGTACGGAGGTGCTGCCCGTTCGTGGCGCCGGAACCAATCGTGATCAAGATCTTCTACGCGCTTTTGCAAGCGGCAAGTGAACGTCTACCGCAGCAACAAGAGCCTCATCTTGTAGGCTTTGGAATCTCTTCAAGGGTGAGACTCGATACCCCCTCGTTGCTACCGTCTTCTAGATTGCATCTTGGCTTGGATTGCGTGTTCGCGGTAGGAAATTTTTTTTGTTTTCTATGCAACGTTATCCTACAACCCATTCCGCCTGGAATTTCCTTAAGCACCTACGGACACCCTCAGTAAAGGGCGCTAACCTGGAAAAACCAGATGTGGCAGTGTCTCCGGCTAAGGAGGTGATGGTCATCACTTCGGCTTGGACTCGGCCTTTCCTGGACTACCTCATCGACCAGAAGTTGCCGGAGGATGAAGTCCTCACACAACATGTCATCAAACGAGCAAGGTCCTACACAATAGTCGATGGACAGCTCTATAAACGAAGTGCAAACGGGGCATTCCTGAAATGCGTCTCAAATCAAGATGGCATCGAAATCCCCAGAGAGATCCACCAAGGCGATTGCGGGCACCACGCCGCTCCCAGGTCCCTCGTTGCAAAAGCTTTCCGGCAAGGTTTTTACTAGCTAATAGCCAAAGAACATGCTAAAAAATAGTTAAAACTTGACGTGGTTGTCAATACTACGCTACTCAATCAAACGCTCTAGCTCAGGAGCTAAAGACCATCACTTGGCCGTTTGCGGTCTGGGGGCTTGATATGGTCGGAAAACTGAAGACATCATCTCTTGACGGTTTTGAGTATCTCTTGGTCGCTATTGACAAGTTCAGTAAGTGGATCGAGGCAAAGCCAGTGAGAAAATCCGATGGTGCTACGGCACTAAAATTCATTTGCAGCCTCGTAGTGAGATACGACATCCCACACAGTATCATCACAAATAACGGCACGAACTTCACACAAAGAGAAGTAAAGGATTATTGCAATGACGTAGGGATCCGGCTTGACCTTGCCTCTGTGGCTCACCCACAATCCAATGGGAAGGTCGAGCGAGCCAATGGCCTCATACTAGCCGGAGTCAAACCTCGTCTTGAAGAACCGCTGCAGCGAGCAGCCAGAGCTTGGGCTAAGGAGTTAGACTTTGTTTTGTGGAGTTTACGAACTACCCCTAACAGGTCAACTGGATTCACAACTTTCTTCCAAGTATACGGATCTAAAGCTGTGCTCCCCTCCGACATCATCCATGATTCACCGCGGGTTTCCGCCTACAACGAAGAAACTGCTGACGAGGCTCGACAACTATCTGTGGACCTGATCGAAGCTCGGAAGCTAGATGATCAACGTTCAACCATCTACCAGCAGAAACTCCAACGGTATCATAGCCGTCGAGTTTGGAAACGCTCGTTTAAGGAAGGTGACTTGGTCCTCCGTCTTCGACATGTGAAAGAGAATAAGTTGCAATCTCCATGGGAAGTAACTTTCATCATCAGCAAAGTGCTGCACAACGGATCTTATTACCTCGTTGATATCCGTGAATTAAATGATAGACCTGCCAATTGGCATCAGAAACGCAAGATGGAGGATCCGGGTGATGTATACGATGAAACAGACCATCCTTGGAACATAGCACAACTACATCCTTTCCACACTTAGCAATTTTCGCATTACATACTTTGTAATAGTTATGATACATGATCAATGAAATAAAGCATATGGTTCACTCTTTGAGTCTTTTACCTCCTTTACTTGTTCATTTTTAGATTGTGTATGTTTTTTCGACTAAAACCGCAGAGCTGGATGTTTCCGCCTAGGCGTGTATAAGAGTTGTGATTTTCAAAATCGTCCTTTAGGACGTGAGCTTAAGTTTTCTGGTGGATAGATTTTTTCATTGCAAACTTATGGGTTCCTGGTAGTGATTTCCGGCACCTTGGCTGGGGGCTTGTTTCCGCGGTTATTGACAGATCGCCATTGGTCTTCGTCGCCGTCGGCGAGCGTTCCGGCTAAAGGTCTTCCGGCTCATGGAAGGTCAAATAAGTAAGCCGGAAAAACTTAGAAACTAGCACTTGCTTTCCAACCAAAATGAACATGCATATATAATTTAAACGGATTGCAGGATAAGATTTTTCCACCCACATGCATATGTTTCGTTCTATCTACTTCAAATACTTAAAGTTTTATTACAAACCCACGAAGGGACCAAAATGATGCATCTCATTGTTTTTCAGGTTGTCTTCGGATTCTTGGTAGGTGATGTCTTTGCCGGAAGCATTGCCTGAGTCATCGTCTGACTGATGCGCGCTGGACCCGGAGCCTTCCGCCTCGTCATCTTCCTCACCCTTGGAGAAACCAGCCGGAATGTTGTGCTTCTTGTACCACGATTAGTGATCCACTCGCTGGGCAAAGAGCGTGTCAAAACCTTGAATTTCCACGAGGGCTTGCTTGACGTTGGTGCCTTTGGGGACTCCGCGTGCGATCGTCGCGAAGTCCATGGCGGGAAAGTATGCTTTGCACAAGGCCAAGGCAATAGAGGCAGCTCCGCGAGTTGAGGACTCTTGCCAATCCCCGATCAGATTCAGCACTATCTTCATCAGCGTCGTCATCTTATCAATGACCGTAGTGCGGGCCTTCTTCAGGGATAGCTTTTGGGCAATGCCTCGACAAGCTTCAATGAGATCGTCAATTGAGTTTCTGACCTCCTCATAGGCTCCAGTCCTGGAGATTCTGGTATCTTTCTTCCATTTGAATCCCAGACACGCTGAGATACACAAAGTATGATGCGATCAGATTCCGGGTTGGGAAGAGAAGAATACAAAAAAATATGTCGGAAACGTGAAGTCCTTACGGAAGATCAGCTCGTCAACATCTTCCGCCTCCGCCTCGTAAGCCTTGATCTTAGACGCCAGAGTTTTAACTCTGTTGTTGCTAGTCTTCAGCTTCTCGGCCATCTCCGACATCCCATGCGTGTGCTTCTCTTCTAGCTCCTTTTTGGTCTTAGTCTCACGTTCGTGAGACTCCTTGAGGGATTGTTGGAGGGATGCATGCTCGGATTCCAGCACTTCAAGCTTGGCGGAGGAGGGGCGCTTGGCAAGTTGTTCTATAAGGCGGAAAGAAAGTTCAAAGTAAAAAAGACATATTCGAATACAAAAAGAGCGCGTTGAGGAACCTCTAGTAAGGCGGAAAACATACCCTCGTTGTTTTTCAAACGAGTCTTAAGGAGTATGATGGCCTACCGGTCCTCCGCCTCCTTCTTGTTTAGCCGCTCGATCTCCGCCTTTTGCTCCAACACTAGCGTCCGCAGGTCCTCGTGCAGTTGACGAGTGTTCTGTGAGGCAAGTAGGAATGGTTAGCCGGAAATTTAAAATCTGGGGGGCTAGACGTGAAGTTAGAATTCTTCTTGTGCTAGGAAATTTCAAGTTTCCGCCAAGATCCAACCAAGATAATACAGTTGAAGCATCGGTTCACAAATTTCACTAGGGAAAATCTAAACAAATGCTTGGGGGCTAGTGCTACCAGGCGCACGGCTTTGTGTTTGGCAAAGAAGACCCGAAGATTGTCCTCGAGGGTTGCTAGGTCTTGTTGCTCCATCTCCGCCGACCCCCACACTTCATTCATCAAGTTGGTCATTTCCGTATGACGCTGGTGTAGGGGAGATTTTCGAAGAACAGGAAACAAATGTGGGTGCGTTTGGGGCGTACCAGTGGCACCACTCAGCAACAATTTCTTTGTGGCATCATTAGCCGTAGCTTCAGCCGAGGTGGATTCGGGCTCTTCAGGCGGAGGTTTGGATGAGGAGGCGTCTTCGCCGGAATCTGCGGTAGGCTCCGTAATATCATCAAGATTGATGACATTCTTGGGATCCGGAGCTGTAGAGGAGGAAGGCTTTGGCGGAACCTCCACTTTCGGGGTCACTGGCATAGAGGCGGGCGAGGGCTTGATCTTCTTCATCCGGGGCTTGCTCCCGGCAACTTTGCTTCATGATGAAAAGAGCATGACACTTAGCAGATTTTGGGATAAGTTGCGCAAGGAGTAAGTCGGAAGTTGAGTTATCACCCTGGCTTATTGAAGAACCGCTCTAGGCTAGCCTGCGAGCCTTTGCCGGTGTCGATCTCCTTGAGATGTTGCTTCTCATTCTCAAGCTTCTTGGTGGCCGCGGCACTGGGAGCCTCGCGAGCACGTTTGGGCGCCGACCCGGAGGCTGTGCCTCTCTTCCGCTTTGCGGGAGGAGGGCCCTTAGGAATTTCCACGTCAGACGCGGCTTCCGGGTTCGTGGTGCCCGGTGTGCGGGACCCGGGTCAGAGTTCCAAGATCTTTCTCCTCGAGGGCTTCCGGCTGTGTACACAAGATAAAGTCCTTAGAAAAATTCGCAGGCATAAAAAGGAAATGATGATTAGTCGGAAGACTTACCGCGGTGCCGACACCATCCGTGAATATGTCAAAATGACACACGTGAGAGTGAATGTCACGCGGAATTTTGATCATAACCCGGAGCCGCTTGTCCAGGGCGTCGGAGGAAAGGTTGTCCTTGGTGGCGCGCATGGTGTCGTCGTGGCCCCTGTACTCGTACATCAAACGGTCACGATGTTGGAGAGGCTGGATACGCTTGATGAACTAGGAGAGCGTCAGGTCCTTCCCCGACAAGCTGGACTCCGTCAGCTTGCAGATCCGCCTTACCATCCTTGTCAGCGTAGGTGACTCGGAGATGTTCGGGCAGTTAGTCCAGGCGGGGGTCTCGCTGGCAGGCTCGTCCTTGAACGCCGACAAATTCTTCGGGCTGGCCGGACCCGAGGCGTCCTTCACATGAAAGAATCCCCCAGACCAATACCTCACGGACTCATGACGATCCGTGTGGGGGTAGATGCGGCAGGAGCGGATCTTGAAAGTTATGCTCCCGCAGGTGACGAGCGACGAAGTCTGCGGGACCGTCTCCTTCTTAACGGAGAAAAAATATTGAAAGAGGGCTAGGTCCGGTGTTACCCGGAGATGACCCTCGCATACATCGACATGGTTGGCGATGGCGAGGATGTTGTTGGGGGCGATGTTGTGGGATTGTAGCTTGTAGGTCTCGAGGATTTCGAGAAGAAATCACTCTGGGGCAAGGAAAATCCGCGTTCCACCAACGCCCTTGTCAAAACCCATTCTCCGGCTTCGGGTGCTGGGCATAGGGCTCCCGGAACCACTCTCCAGGATCCGAGCTTGATAAATCCCTCTGCCTCGAAGCTGCGGAATTCATCTTCGGTGGTGGTGCAGGGCCACCATTGCCCCTTAACCTCGCCTTCGCGAGATCGGGCCTTCGATTTCTTGGCAGCGACTTCCTCCACCTTCTTCTCCAGCTGCTTCTTTCTGGCTAAGTCCACCGGATTAGAAGTGGCTCCCTCAATGGTCTTGACGGATCCCTTGGTAGGATCCAGATGGACAGGGATGAATGGCAGAGGGCAAAAGAGATTGGTGTAGCCGCAATCGGTTCCGACTGCGATGGAGGCGGAGTAGAAGAAGACATCTACAATTGAAGATAAACTAACTTAGTCGGAACTACCAGTACACACTAGTCATCCCTACTGATGCCGATGAAAAAGCTTGAGGTCATGAAGCTTACAGGAGATGGCTGCTACGGTGGTCGGAGGCGCCGGCGACGAGATTTTTGATGTGGTGGCTCGCCGAGGTTAAGAACACGAAGAACTTGACGCGGCGGCGCTAACTCCAGCGAAACTCCGGCAGAGTCCGGCGCGGTGGAAGCAGGAGCTCGGTGGCGGCGCTCGAGTGAGAGGTGAAATGGGGGGAAATGGGGTGATTAGAGTGTGCGGTGAGGATATTTATAGGCGCGGGATGAGATTCATGATCCGCATCCTATGGTCGGAACGCAAGCGTCGCACCGTTGGATGATGGACACGTGTCGAAAACCCTAGCGGTAAAAATGGCTAAGTATGAAGTTATCGTTCAAATTACCCGAAAATGGCGCCAAGATTGGCAGAACCGTTTGAACCTATCAAGGTTCCGGGTAAGAATTTCAAATGACAAGCCATTATCTTGGCAGGGTAGTAACCCGGAGACTCGTTGTAATGATGAAGTCGATGGATGAAGTCCCGCGGGATGAAGGATCTTTCCGGCATGCAAGCTAGAAAGGGTAGTTTTCATGAAGTCGGAGTTCTTCAAGTTTTCCCTTGTTTACCGGAAGTTTGTCAGACATGAAGATGGTTCGAGCAAGGCAGAAATAAGAGGTGAATCTCGGAGAACTCTGGGGGCTACTGTTGTGGGTATACTTCATGGGTGTACCATCGACGGTGGCTAGATCCGGCAAGCCCGGATGACCCATAGACGGTGATGGTGGCGTATGGCCCATCGGGCGGTCCAGCTGCTGTAGATCAAGATGGATGAAGTCAAGCCCAGGAACGCCGAGCCGGATCCACCAACCAACTCTGGAAGTCGGATCCGGCCTGACCCATCAGGGGTAGCCGGATCCAGTACGGCGTAAGGAAAGGCGGATCCTTGACGTGCACGGCAATGTAATATTCCGTAGTTAGACAACTTGTATTCCGGCTAGGACTCTCCGTGTAAACCCTAGATCCTGACGCCTTTATAAGATGGATCCCGGGAGCCCTAGAGGCACAACCACAACTCATTGTAACAACGCGAAAGCGCCCAGATAATTCCAGATAAACAATAGTAAGCTCTGTCATCGAGCAGGTGTTCCGAAGCTGGGTAATCGCGTACCACCGTCCCGTGGACTCTCCGCCCGATGCCCCTACTTCTTCTTCCCCTTGTGAAGATCCCTCCTTCGAGGTTGAATATGCAACGACACTAGGCCCTCTGTGAATTGTCAGAACTTCGGGCCTTCCGTAACGTTCATGATTTTGCCTAGGCAATCCTTGTAAGCATGCTGATGTATTTTAACTATTTTCTAGATTCATATGATGCAACTTTTTTTTTGTCCTTATTTTGCAGATGGACCGCAAGTGGATGTACCTCCAAAATCGTGCCAAGAACATCTACGTCAATGGTTTGTCTCGTTTTTTGGATGTTGCTCAAGAAGATATTCTCCCCCAATTCCTGAAAAAATGTTTCTCAACTTTTTCTAGATATGTATCTAGATAAAGTTGAAAGTTTTTTTTGAGATGACGGGAGTAGTTTGTTCTTTGTAGGAACGAACAATGGGCGAGCTGCCCATGTTTGCAGTGTCATGTATCTCCAAGCAAAGTACTATATCAAATATTCAGGGTACCTTGCTTCTTTCAATAGTATTATACTCGTGATATCTGATCAATAACTCGAGTTCAGATATTAATGCAAGTCATCTCCCTCCGGAGAGTCCACTGATTGTGCCCATGGTGATCATCGTGGCCGACGACGGACCCGACGCCGACACGACGAACGAGTCAAATCCTTCACTCTGCATCAGGGCTAGCATACTGAAGCTCATCTGCGTGGGCGTCAGCTCGGGCAACGGCATGTCGCCTTCGAGATACTGCATGACCTGCCGCATGCTAGGCCTCGCGCTGGGCAACGGGTGAGAGCACATCAGCCCCAGCTTGAGTGCCATGACCACCTCGTCGGCGGCATAGTCGCCGCCGAGCTTCGCGTCGACCACCTCGAGGAGCGACTCCTTATGCCAGTGCTCGAGCACCCAGTCGACCAGCATCAGGCGCCCGTCATCCATGGTCTGCTCGACGGGCCTCCGGCCGCAGGCCACCTCGAGGATGAACGCGCCAAAGGCAAACACGTCTGTGAGCGGCGACGCCTTCCCCGTCCGCGCCAGCTCCGGCGCGAGGTACCCCATGGTGCCGACCACGTGCGTCGTCTGCGGGTCTTCGCCGTGGTCGTACAGCCTGGCGAGGCCGAAGTCGCCGAGCCTCCCGTTCATGTCGGCGTCGAGGAGCACATTGCTTGCCTTAATGTCCCGGTGTATGATCACCTGCTCGAAGTCCTCGTGGATGTACAGCAATCCCGACGCGACGCCCTTGATGATCCGGAATCTCTGTGCCCAGTCCAGCGTGGCCGGCTTGTCCTTGCCGGCGTAGAGGTACTTGTCGAGGCTACCGTTGGACATGTAGTCGTAGACGAGGAGGAGCTCGCCCTTCCGGCGGCAGTAGCCGAGCAGCTGCACGAGGTTGCGGTGCCGGAGGCGGCCGATGGTGACCACCTCGGCTATGAACTCCTTGATGCCCTGCCTCGACTCGTGCGACACCTTCTTCACCGCCACCTCCAGCTTGGACTTGGGAAGCACCCCCTTGTGCACCCGCCCGAATCCGCCGAAGCCCAGCAGCGTCTTGCTCTTGAACCCATCCGTGGCGCGGAATAGGTCCTTGTACGTGAACCTGTGCGGCCCGAAGTCCGACTCCCAATCCTCCCGCACCTCGGCATACATGTACCGCCGCCGGACGAGCAGGATAACAACCGCGACCACGCCGAGGACGAACGCCGCGCTGGCTATCGGCAGGACGATCTCTAATACCTTAGAACGCGCCTTGGCGCCAAACGGCGGCAGCTTCGGCAGACTGCCTATGTTTATGGGAGGAGCAGGGCCGTCCATGGCGAGGCTCCATCCGAGCAGATAGTGGCGCGACCTCACCGTGCCCGTCGCCGAAGAGAAGCCGGCGTACGCTGGCTCGACGAGCACTCCCGAGAGGTTGTGCTTGGCTGACACCAGGGGCGTCGAAGGCTTGGCGCCGTTCTTCAGGGGAGCCAGGAACACGTTGATCTGCGTGGACTCGCTCTCGTAGTCCACCCACACCTGCATCGCCTTGCCGCTGATCAGGAGCAGGTCCCGGAACGCGCCTGTCTTGTCGTCGTAGTAGCCGGCAGGGTGGACGGCGACGGACTCGAGGTTGTTGACGTCGATGCCGACATGGTTATCGTTGGGGTCCTTGAACTCTTTGCTCTCGATGGTGTCGAGCTCCACGCCGAAGATGTGATTGGTGTCGTTGCCGTTGTTCGAGCTGTTGAGGAAGCCAAGGTACTGGCTCGGCAGCGCGCCCGAGAAGTTGTCCTTCCCGACGAAGAAGACGATGCCGTGGCCGCTCAGGTCGGAGTAAGGGGGGATGATGCCGAACACGAATGAAGCAGAGAACGAGCGCACACCACCGCCCGGCGACCTCCACAGGCGCAGCGGCGTCCGGTGGACCGCGTGGCTCGAGGCCTGGGGAGTGCCGTTGGTGAGCTCGAGGAGCCCGCTCGACGTCACTGCCGCATTGCCGTCCAGCGACAACGAGGCGTTCGAGCCGGTGAAGCCGGAGTAAACGAACTGCTCATCGTCGCCGGCGCCGAGGACGGCGACGCCGAAGCCAGCGAGGAGGAGGCCCACGACGAGGAATAAGCGGGGATTCTCCATGGCAGCCACCCCCACTATAGCAAATAGATGACCGTGGTGCGTGCACTGCAGCCGGCGCGCCGTGATATAGATTGCAGCTCGGCGTCGATCGGAGCTAGCCGCTGCCACGTCAGTGTCCGGCTACTATTCAGCGCGCTTGACTTGGGTGCTGGGGTCTTCGCCACCCGCAGGCCGCAGCTGCGGCGGCGAATCACGCTCGTCGCGTGCTGTGCCTAGAACCAAGTGATTAGAACGTCAGATCTATCTTCGTCCTGTTAATTTGGTCCAAGTCGGAAGTTTCCAAAGCATGCAGGTGCATACACACCCGCCAATCGCGACGAACTGACAAGGACATTTAAAAACTGCAGACGAGATCGATAGATCGAGACTGCTCTGTAATTTAACAGTAATGCTACACATACATAAAATTGTTACGGAATTTCTTACGGACATCAACTAGCAACGTACGACATTAGAACTTGCCCCGATTCAAGGGGAGAATCAAAGCTCAGCCAACCAACTGATTACATGTCAGTCCGTATAAACTTTTGTAAGCCAAACTGTCCGTAGGTGTAGGATTATTGGTAATTTAAGGTCGGCAAGTTTACTTTGCTGGCATGGGTAGGTACGTAACATATATGCGTGGTTTCCATGTTTCGTAAGAAAATCATTTTTGCGAGTTTTAGATGGACGTTTCAAATTACACAGAAAATTGGGTGGTTGAGAATCAAGTTAGTTCTAAGCCGATCAAAAACTAAGGTGTCCGAAGAATTTATTTGTTTCGATTTCTTTTCTTTGCATTTTTTGATATCTCACGAGGATTTTCTTTGTATGAATGAAACCTTGAAATCTAGTCATCGGTAGGTGTCTTTGGAATGAGCGCGATATATAGTGGTGGTGACAGAGTGAGTGACTATACATTTGTAGGTTTGTAGCCGATGTTTCTGGAAAGTTAGCCAACTATGGGGTGTGGTGTGATCTACCTATGACTAGGATGTAGCACGGTGAATGTCACTATTGTCCATCCCTTCATCTTGGCGTTGCGAGTTTGGTTGTTTGCTTCCAAGTGATGCGGCCACCAGTGTCGCTCACGGGTGACACCGGGGGACCCAAACCCTAGCTCCGCTAGCCGTTTTCGTGCCCCTCCCTATCACCGATGGCTCTGGCCTCGGTAGCGCGGGCTCTATCCCCAAATGATGGACAGTGATCCTATGGTTGTGTGATGCAACGGAGGCTGGATGTCGAGACAATGGCCCCATGCAACTAGGCTGGTGGCGGAGGAGGAGGCGAGGTGGAGCGGCGCACAGGGTGAGCAGGTCAGGTGGGGTCGGTCCTCGGCGATGCCGTCTGCAGCGCAGCTGCCATGGCGTCCGGCTAAGGCTGTGGGCCCGTCTAGGGTCCAATCTAGGTTGGTGGGTCGCGGCGACCACAGCCTGCATCGGCCAAATGGTTTTAATGTCCCTGTGTGGTGGTGACGCGGGACATTTCGGGTCTTATCTAAGCCGGTTCTAGTGCGGTCGGTGGCAGTCAAGTTCGTCTTTTCATCTGCAGCCGGTTGGTGGCATGGGGGTGTGGCCGGTCTCCCCCCTCCTCATTGGATATCTAGATCAGAATTGATTCGGTCGCGCACGTTCTTATCATTGGACAACGAGGCTTCATGAGTGTGTGGCGCGAAGCTTCGCTTTTTGGTCGGTGTCATGGGACATGTCTAAATATTGATGTCCATGGCAATAAACGTGGTGGAAAAAGTTATGGTGGCGGCGATCAGTGGCTTGTAGTTACGGAGAGGAGTGTTGGCTCTGAGGAAGAAGACTTGCGGGGCATGTTTCCTGTGTGTCAACTATTGAGGATTTGCAGCAGCAGCCTTAGCAGGTGGGAGTGGTAGCACATGTGGACAACATTATTTGTGTGGTGCTTCTTGAGTACCAAACCACGATTTTGAGGGTGAAAGCCCAAGATCTTGTCTTCGCTGGTTATACCTGACAATAACATTGCTCAAGGCATTCTTTTGGGAACTCGCTCTTACTCTAGGGTCAAAACTCGAGATCCTTGATCACGCAACGATAATGTCTTGGAGGCATCACTATTGGAGAAACTCTTTTACGGTCCAACTGTTGTCTTCGATGGTGTTTAGAGAGTGGTTATTGCAAGCGTTTCATCACTCTGATTAGGTCTTTGTTTTTATTCCTCTCTTCTTCATTTTATTCTCGGGCGTGGGCGTCCTTCATATCTTTCGATATCTTGTTGTCGCTGAGACTAAATATAATTAGTATTTTTGCAATATTAATATATTTTTAGCAAATTGGTTCGTTTGGTAGATTGTGCTGGGACTAAAGCCAAACGGGCCCCTAGCCCAGTTCTCCCCCTCTTTCTCTTCCATATCTGCACGTTAGAGACAATGAATTAAGCTCGAAAATTCTAGAAGACTTAGAACAGTCAATCCTATCTAGTACTCTACTAGGTCCTTGATTTTTTTTTTTTACAAGGCGCGTATCTTTAATTCTTGGTCCGCTTCTTGCCACGACGGTTCATAACTTCAGGTTTGAAAGTCTTGTCCATTGTCCAGTCCTGTACATGAGAGTAAGAGCATCTCCACTCGTCCCCCCGAACAGGCCCCCGGCGAGCGTTTTTTCCATCCGGACGGCGTAATTCGGCCCAGTCGCGCCCCCGGTTCCTCGTTTTCGTCCGGATTTGGGCCTAAATCCATCCGGCGATCCCACGCCATCCCCGGCCCCCCGGGGAGCGCTCGGGGACTCCGGACGAGTGAAAAGCGGGCGTGGCCCCAACTTGTCGGCGACAATGGCCTCCGATCTACGGCAAAACCCTCGTCTTCCCGATCTACGGCAAAACCCTCGTCTTCCCGATCTACGGCAATACCCTCGTCGAACGAAAGCTTTGAACTCTCAAGTGGTGCAACATAGATAGATTATATATATATTTCGAATATAATTCGAATAAACATAGAAATTACATATAAAAACTTTAAAACTAAACTACTTCTTCTTCTTCTTAGAAGGCCCCGCCTCATCGTCGTCGCGGCGACGCTTCCGGCTCGTCACCTCCTCGTCGGAGGAAGTTGAGTCCTCCTCGTCGTCGTCCTCATCGACCTCTTCGTCCTCTTCCTCCTGCTCCTCCTCCTCGCTCCTGCTCCTCCTCCTCTTCCTCGGCCTCTTCCTCGGCCTCGCTCCACGGCCTCTTCGTCCTCCTCCTCGTCGTCAAACTCGTCCTCGCCGGCCGGCGGGGGGAATCGTCGCTGCTCGGACGATGCGGCTGGATCCCACCAATGGCGCCATCCGGGCGGCTTCCCCTCGCTGTCGGTGTCCGATGGCCAAGAGATATCGCTCATGGTTGACGGAGGATGGTGACGAGAGAACGGATGAATGGCTCGGCCCGTCGAAAACCGTTTATGTAGGTCTCTCGACGAAAGAGAGCGCCGGTTGCTCTTCCGCGGAGTTCGTGCTCCATTACGGCGGTTCTCGCATCGAGGCCACTTCGACCGTTCCCGACGAGTCGTTTCGGCTCTCCGGTCCGCTCGCGACGGTTCAATGCGGCGAGGGAACTCCGACGATTGCCCTTCCCGGTGACTGCACCGTCGCTATGCACGCGGTGGGTGCGCGTCCATGAGCTCGCGGCTGGAAAAATGGGCCTCCCCAGGCCAAAAACTACATCCATCCGGCGCTAAATTTCGCCGGATTTGGGCGTGGGGAGCCCAAACGAGTGGGGATGCTCTAAGCAAGACGAAGGTGGACGACAACGATTGCAGTGATGATCGCCGATGACTTGTCGTGCATGCGTGGCACGCGAGAGGAGAATCGCTCCGAGACAGGATGTTGATTGATGGTCAAAAACGTTGAAATGCTCGGTACCACTCGTATTAGGAAGGTCTGATTATTTTTTGAGGATAGCAAGGTCTGATTTTTTTTTTTTTTTTTTTTGAGGATATGAAGGTCTGATTTGATTCCAGTGGCTGCTCTTTCATCCAGCCGGTTGCTACAATCGTCTTCAGCCGCCGACAGTCAGACTCGACTTGACTGAGCGGTTGTTGTCGATTGCGATGCGAGGCGACGGGAGACTGCCTTGTCCAGAGCCGTTGATTCGGGCTGCAGCATTCTCCGAGGCTGGGACCTCGGACTCTCAGGGCATCTCCAACGGCGCGACACAAACGGACGCTGAGCGATCGTTTGGGTCCGCCGGGCCGAAAAATGTGTCTGGTATCACCTTCAGCGGCGCGACGAAAGTGATCGGACCATCCGCAGAGACGCAAACCTGGCCAAAGTATGCTTCTCTGCGGACACTGCGCGGACACAAAAAATGTTCGCTCGCGTCTGGCGGACGTTTCGTCTGGCCCGCCTGACAGTGACTCAGCGTCGATGCGTCTTCTCCGCCAGTACTGGCGCCGAGGCGTCGCTTCAGCAGTCTGCGGCCGCGTAAATGGCGATGCCTCGCGTGGCGCGCGGCCGTCGCCTACCTCTGCGCACGAAGTAATGGCGATGCCACGCGTGCCGCGGTTCCCGAACACTTTTGCTATTGTTTTGCCTCTAATTTGTGTATTTTGGATGCAACTAACACGGACTAACGCTGTTTTCAGCAGAACTGTTCTGGTGTCTCGTTTTTGTGCAGAAATTCAACTTTCAGGAAAATCCTCGGAATTTATGCGGAAGGTCCTATTTTTCCAGAATACTTACGGAGCCAGAAGGGCAAGCCAGGTGGGGGCCCGAGGGCCCCACACACTAGGCCGGCGCGGCCCAGGAGGGGCCCGCGCGGCCCTAGTGTGTGGCGGCCTTGGTCGGCCCCCGACGCCCTCCTTCGGACTACTTATGGCCTTCGACCTAAAAACGCACGGGGAGAAGTCGAAGTCGCCATAAACCCTCCAGAACGCCGCCACATCGCGAAACTCCGTCTCGGGAGCCAGAAGTCTCCGTTCTGGCACTCCGCCGGGACGGAGAATTGGAGGAGATCATCGCCATCATCACCACCGACGCCTCTCCATCGACCAGCCATGTTTCCCTATCCATGTGTGAGTAATTCCCCCGTTGTAGGCTGAAGGGGATGGTAGGGATTGGATGAGATTGGTCATGTAATAGTATAAGATTGTTAGGGCATAGTGCCTAGTGTCCGTAATTGGTACTTTGATGATATTGTTGCAACTTGTTATGCTTAATGTTTGTCACTAGGGCCCGAGTGCCATGATCTCAGATCTGAACATGTTATTATTTCATCATGATATTCATTGTTTATGGTCTTACCCGCAAGTTGTATACACATGTCGATGTCCGGAACCAATGGCCCCGAAGTGACAGAAATCGGGACAACCGGAGGGGATGGTAGTGATGTGAGGATCACATGTGTTCACGGAGTGTTAATGCTTTGCTCCGGTACTCTATTAAAAGGAGTATCTTAATATCCAGTAGATTCCCTTGAGGCCCGGCTGCCACCGGCTGGTAGGACAAAAGATGTTATGCAAGTTTCTCATTGCGAGCACGTACGACTATAATTGGAACACATGCCTATTGATTGCTTTGTACTTGGACACCGTTTTATTATTATCCGCAAATGCCCTGCTTGATTGTTACATGAGTTTCTCTCATCCATGCAACGCCCGTTATCCGTCCCCGTGCCTACGATATTTTAATCCTGTTGTTTACTAAAATCACTACTGCTTGTCTCTCGTTACTCTGCTGCTATTATTTCACTACGCTCTTGCTATAAAGCTGACTTACTTCGATAAACTCTTGCGAGCAAGTCTGTTTCCAAGTGCGGCTGAATTGACAACTCCATTGTTAAGGCTTTCAAGTATTCTTTGTCTCCCCTTGTGTCGAATCAATAAATTGGGTCTTACTACCCGCGAAGACTGCTGCGATCCCCTATACTTGTGGGTTATCAAGACTGTTTTCTGGCGCCGTTGCCGGGGAGCATAGCTTTATTTGGAAGTTCACTTGGATTGATATTGTTCGCTACAAATTCTCCATCATGGGTAAAACTCGCGATCCTAGAGTCGCCATATTACCATCCACTACAAGAAAAGGTACAACTCTGAGTACCTCTGCTGCTCTTGATTCACCATCTGTGATTGATAAACTTGTTTCACCACCACATGCTTTACATGCTGGTATTTCTGCTGAATCTGAAAATTCTTATAATATTGATGATGCTTCTGCTGTGCTTGATGATAGTGGTTCATTGGGATCTTTTCTAGATGCTACAATTGCTAGGTCTAGACAAATTGAAAATGCTGAAACTCCTGATGCTACTACACCTGTTAGTTCACTTGAACTTGATTATTCTAGTGATGATCCTGATGAAGATTATGTGGAGCTTAATGATGATCTTATTAATAGATGCAATGCTACTGCTGATGCAAGTAAAATTAAAAAGTTTCTCACACAATATCTCGTTAGACATAAGTTATCTCCCGATCCTAAATTTGCCACATCTCCTATATGCATTAAGGATAAAGATTATGATTTTTCTCTTGATCTATCTCATATAGCTATTGTAGAGAAAGCACCCTTTTGTGGTACTGAAAAAGAAAGTGCTGTAGAACACATGATTGAAGTTTCTTCTATGAGTAGCTTGTTTTTTGATGATATCAAGATGCGTACTTACTTTGTCGCTAAAATCTTTCCTTTCTCATTAAAGGATGATGCTAAAACTTGGTATAATAATTTGCCTCCTGGTTCTATTAAAAATCCAACTGATTTGCGTGATGTTTTCTTTCGAAAATACTTTCCTGCTAGTGCTCAACATATTGCTTTACAGAGAATTTATAGATTTGACCAGGGAGATGAAGAGAAATTGCCTGAGGCTTGGGCAAGATTTTGTTCTCTTATTAGAGCTCTGATACGTCTCCGATGTATCGATAATTTCTTATGTTCCATGCCACATTATTGATGATATCTACATGTTTTATACACATTATATGTCGTATTTATGCATTTTCCGGCACTAACCTATTAACGAGATGCCGAAGAGCCGATTCTGTCGTTTTACTGCTATTTTTGGTTTCGAAATCCTAGTAAAGAAATATTCTCGGAATTGGACGAAATCAACGCCCGGGGTCCTATTTTGCCACGAAGCTTCCGGAAGACCGAAGGAGAGTCGAAGTGGGGCCACGAGGTGGCGACACACCAGGGCGGCGCGGCCCGAGGCCACGGCCGCGCCGGCCTATGGTGTGGGCCCCTCGTGTGGCCCCCGCGTTGCCCTTCCGCCTACTTAAAGCCTTCGTCGCGAAACCCCCGATGCCGAGAGCCACGATACGAAAAACCTTGCGAGACGCCGCCGCCAATCCCATCTCGGGGGATTACGGAGATCACCTCCGGCACCCTGCCGGAGAGGGGAATCATCTCCCGGAGGACTCTTCACCGCCATGGTCGCCTCCGGAGTGATGAGTGAGTAGTTCACCCCTGGACTATGGGTCCATAGCGGTAGCTAGATGGTTGTCTTCTCCTCATGTGCTTCATTGTCGGATCTTGTGAGCTGCCTAACATGATCAAGATCATCTATCCGTAATTCTATATGTTGTGTTTGTCGGGATCCGATGGATAGAGAATACTATGTTATGTTGATTATCAATCTATTACCTATGTGTTGTTTATGATCTTGCATGCTCTCCGTTATTAGTAGAGGCTCTGGCCAAGTTTTTGCTCTTAACTCCAAGAGGGAGTATTTATGCTCGATAGCGGGTTCATGTCTCCGTGAATGCGGGGAGTGACGAGAAACCTCTAAGGTTATGGATGTCTTGTTGCCACTAGGGATAAAACATTGATGCTATGTCCTAGGATGTAGTTATTGATTACATTACGCACCATACTTAATGCAATTGTCCGTTGTTTTGCAACTTAATGCGGAAGGGGTTCGGATGATAACTTCGAAGGTGGACTTTTTAGGCATAGATGCATGCTTGGATAGCGGTCTATGTACTTTGTCGTAATGCCCAATTAAAT
This sequence comes from Lolium rigidum, assembly GCF_022539505.1. NCBI lineage: Eukaryota > Viridiplantae > Streptophyta > Magnoliopsida > Poales > Poaceae > Lolium > Lolium rigidum. Next base: position 382,227,350 of record NC_061510.1, read on the forward strand.
CTCACAATATTCATCATATCTTGTATGTGCATTGTTATGCCCTCTCTATTTGTCAATTGCCCGATCGTAATTTGTTCACCCAACATGCTATCTTATGGGAGAGACACCTCTAGTGAACTGTGGACCCCGGTCCATTCTTTTACATCGAATACAATCTGCAATACTTGTTCTACTGTTTTATGCAAACAATCATCATCCACACTATACATCTAATCCTTTGTTACAACAAGCCGGTGAGATTGACAACCTCGCTGTTTCGTTGGGGCAAAGTACTTTGGTTGTGTTGTGCAGGTTTCACGTTGGCGCCGGAATCTCTGGTGTTGCGCCGCACTACATCCCGCCGCCATCAACCTTCAACGTGCTTCTTGGCTCCTCCTGGTTCGATAAACCTTGGTTTCTTTCCGAGGGAAAACTTGCCGATGTGCGCATCATACCTTCCTCTTGGGGTTCCCAACGAACGTGTGAGTTACACGCCATCAAGCATATTTTCTGGCGCCGTTGCCGGGGAACTGAAGAAAAGCTACACCACAAATATTTCTAACTCCCACGTCAACTACGCACCAGCATATTTTCTGGCGCCGTTGCCGGGGACATCAAGACACGCTGCAAGGGGAGTCTCCACAATCCAATCTCTTTACTTTGTTTTTGTCTTGCTTTATTTTATTTAATTTTTTTTGCTGCATTATATCAAAACACAAAAAAAAATTAGTTGCTAGCTTTACTTTATTTACTTGTCTTGCACTCTATATCAAAAACACAAAAAAATTAGTTACTTGCATTTATTTTATCTAGTTTGCTTTATTTACTACTGCTAAAATGGCCACTCCTGAAAATACTAAGTTGTGTGACTTCACAACCACAAATAATAATGATTTCTTGCGCACACCTATTGCTCCACCTGATACTACAGCAGAATTCTTTGAAATTAAACCTGATTTACTGAATCTTGTTATGCGAGAGCAATTTTGCAGTGTTAGTTACGATGATGCTTGCTGCCCATCTCAATAATTTTGTTGAATTGTGTGAAATGCAAAAGTATAAAGATGTAGATGGTGACATTATAAAATTAAAATTGTTTCCTTTCTCATTAAGAGGAAGAGCTAAAGATTGGTTGCTATCTCTCGCCTAAGAATAGTATTGATTCATGGACTAAATGCAAGGATGCTTTTATTGGTAGATATTATCCCCCTGCTAAAATTATATCTTTGAGAAGTAGCATAATGAATTTTAAACAATTAGATAATGAACATGTTGCTCAAGCTTGGGAAAGAATGAAATCTTTGGTTAAAAATTGTCCAACCCATGGACTGACTACTTGGATGATCATCCAAACCTTTTATGCAGGACTGAACTTTTCTTCGCGGAACCTATTGGATTCAGCTGCTGGAGGTACCTTTATGTACATCACTCTCGGTGAATCAACAAAGCTCCTTGATAATATGATGATTAATTACTCTGAATGGCACACGGAAAGAGCTCCACAAGGTAAGAAGGTAAATTCTGTCGAAGAATCCTCTTCCTTGAATGATAAGATTGATGCTATTATGTCTATGCTTGTGAATGATAGGACTAATGTTGATCCTAATAATGTTCCGTTAGCTTCATTGGTTGCTCAAGAAGAACATGTTGATGTAAACTTCATTAAAAATAATAATTTCAACAACAATGCTTATCGGAACAATTCTAGTAATAACTATAGGCCATATCCTTATAATAATGGTAACGGTTATGCTAATTCTTATGGGAATTCTTACAAAAATAATAGGAACACACCCCCTGGACTTGAAGCTATGCTTAAAGAATTTATTAGTACACAAACTGCTTTTAACAAATCCAGTTGAGGAAAAGCTCAATAAAATTGATATTCTTACTTCTAAGGTTGATAGTCTTGCCTCTGATGTTGATCTTTTGAAATCGAAAGTTATGCCTAATAGGGATATTGAAAATAAAATTGTTACTACAGCAAATGCCATCCAAGTTAGAATTAATGAGAATATAAGATTGATGGCCGAATTGCATGCTAGGTGGGAAAGAGAAGAAAATGAAAAACTAGCTAAAGAGAATAATGTAGCTAAAGTTTGGACTATTACCACCACTAGTAATGTTAATGATTCACATGTTTCTGCACCTCCTACTATCAATGGTAAAATAATTGGTGTTGGCAATGTTACTACTCCTAGTGCAAAGCCCGCAAAACTGCCGGAAATTGTTAAAACTGCTGAAACTGCCTGTGATAAAACTGCTGAATTTTTTTCCAACATTGGGGATGATGATCCCATTGCTTTAGATTGTAATGGTTTGGATTTTGATGATTGCCACATCTCTGAAGTTATAAAGTTCTTACAAAAACTTGCTAAGAGTCCTAATGCTAGTGCTATAAATTTAGCCTTTACAAAACATATTACAAATGCTCTCATAAAAGCTAGGGAAGAGAAACTAAAACTTGAAACTTCTATTCCTAGAAAGCTAGAGGATGGTTGGGAGCCCATCATTAAAATAAAGGTCAATAACTTTGATTGTAATGCTTTATGTGATCTTGGTCCAAGTATTTCCGTTATGCCTAAGAAAATCTATAATATGCTTGAGTTGCCATCATTGAAGAATTGTTATTTGGATGTTAATCTTGTTGATAATGCTATAAAGAAACCTTTGGGGAGAGTTAATAATGTTCGCATTACCGTTAACAATAACCTTGTCCCCGTTGATTTTGTTGTCTTGGATATTGAATGCAATGCATCTTGTCCCATCATATTGGGAAGACCTTTTCTTCGAACTGTTGGTGCTACCATTGATATGAAGGAAGGTAATATTAAATATCAATTTCCTCTCAAGAAAGGTATGGAACACTTCCCAAGAAAGAGAATGAAGTTACCTTTTCATTCTATTATTAGAACAAATTATGATGTTGATACTTCGTCTCTTGATAATACTTGATATACACTTTCTGCGCCTAGCTGAAAGGCGTTAAAGAAAAGCGCTTATGGGAGACAACCCATGTTTTTACTCAAGTACTTTTGTTTTATATTTGAGTCTTGGAAGTTGTTTACTACTGTAGCAACCTCTCCTTATCTTAGTTTTGTGTTTTGTTGTGCCAAGTAAAGTCTTTGATAGTAAGGTTCATACTAGATTTGGATTACTCGCAGCGATTCTGATTTCTTTGCTGTCACGAATTTCGACCTGCCTCTCTGTAGGTAGCTCAGAAATATATGCCAATTTACGTGCGTGATCCTCAGATATGTACGCAACTTTCATTCAATTTGGGCATTTTCATTCGAGCAAGTCTGGTGCCTCAATAAAATCCATCTTTACGGATCTGTTCTGTTTTGACGGATTCTGCCTTTTATTTCGCATTGCCTCTTTTGCTATGTTGGATGAATTTCTTTGATCCATTAATGTCCAGTAGCTTTATGAAATGTCCGAAGTGTTAAGAATGATTGTGTCACCTCTGAACATGTTAATTTTTATTGTACACTAACCCTCTAATGAGTTGTTTTGAGTTTGGTGTGGAGGAAGTTTTCAAGGATCAAGAGAGGAGAATGATGCAATATGATCAAGGAGAGTGAAAGCTCTAAGCTTGGGGATGCCCCGGTGGTTCACCCCTGCATATTTTAAGAAGACTCAAGCGTCTAAGCTTGGGGATGCCCAAGGCATCCCCTTCTTCATCGACAACATTATCGGGTTCCTCCCTGAAACTATATTTTTATTCCATCACATCTTATGTGCTTTGCTTGGAGCGTCGGTTTGTTTTTGTTTTTTGTTTTTGTTTGAATAAAATGGATCCTAGCATTCATTGTGTGGGAGAGAGACACGCTCCGCTGTTGCGTATGGACAAATATGTCCTTAGGCTTTACTCATAGTATTCATGGCGAAGGTTGAATCTTCTTCGTTAAATTGTTATATGGTTGGAATCGGGAAATGCTACATGTAGTAGTTCTAAAATGTCTTGAATAATTTGATACTTGGCAATTGTTGTGCTCATGTTTAAGCTCTTGCATCATATAATTTGCACCCATTAATGAAGAAACACCTAGAGCTTGCTAATTTGGTTTGCATATTTGGTCCCTCTAAAGTCTAGATAATTTCTAGTATTGAGTTTTGAACAACAAGGAAAACGGTGTAGAGTCTTATAATGTTTATAATATGTCTTTTATGTGAGTTTTGCTGCACCGGTTCATCCTTGTGTTTGTTTCAAATAACCTTGCTAGCCTAAACCTTGTATCGAGAGGGAATACTTCTCATGCATCCAAAACCCTTGAGCCAACCACTATGCCATTTGTGTCCACCATACCTACCTACTACATGGTATTTCTCCGCCATTCCAAAGTAAATTGCTTGAGTGCTACCTTTAAAATTTCCATTCTTCACCTTTACAATATATAGCTCATGGGACAAATAGCTTAAAAACTATTGTGGTATTGAATATGTACTTATGCACTTTATCTCTTATTAAGTTGCTTGTTGTGCGATAACCATGTTTCGGGGACGCCATCAACTACTCTTTGTTGAATATCATGTGAGTTTCTATGCATGTCCGTCTTGTATGAAGTAAGAGAGATCTACCACTTTAATGGTTAGAGCATGCATATTGTTAGAGAAGAACATTGGGCCGCTAACTAAAGCCATGAATCATGGTGGAAGTTTCAGTTTTGGACATATATCCTCAATCTCATATGAGAACACTAATTGTTGCTACATGCTTATGCATTAAAGAGGAGTCCATTATCCGTTGTCCATGTTGTCCCGGTATGGATGTATAAGTTGAGAATAATCAAAAGCGAGAAATCCAAAATGCGAGCTTTCTCCTTAGACCTTTGTACGGGCGGCATGGAGGTACCCCTTTGTGACACTTGGTTAAAACATGTGTATTGCGATGATCTCGGTAGTCCAAGCTAATTAGGACAAGGTGCGGGCACTATTAGTATACTATGCATGAGGCTTGCAACTTGTAAGATATAATTTACATAATACATGTGCTTTATTACTACCGTTGAAAAAATTGTTTCATGTTTTCAAAATAAAAGCTCTAGCACAAATATAGCAATCGATGCTTTCCTCTTTGAAGGACCTTTCTTTTACTTTTATGTTGAGTCAGTTCACCTATTTCTCTCCACCTCAAAAAACAAACACTTGTGTGAACTGTGCATTGATTCCTACATACTTGCATATTGCACTTGTTATATTACTCTATGTTGACAATTATCCATGAGATATACATGTTACAAGTTGAAAGCAACCGCTGAAACTTAATCTTCTTTTGTGTTGCTTCAATACCTTTACTTTGATTTATTGCTTTATGAGTTAACTCTTATGCAAGACTTATTGATGCTTGTCTTTAAGTACTATTCATGAAAAGTCTTTGCTTTATGATTCGAGTTGTTTACTCATGTCATTACCATTGTTTTGATCGCTGCATTCATTACATATGTTTACAATAGTATGATCAAGGTTATGATGGCATGTCACTCCGAAATTATCCGTAGTTATCATTTACCTGCTCGGGACGAGCAGGAACTAAGCTTGGGGATGCTGATACGTCTCCGACGTATCGATAATTTCTTATGTTCCATGCCACATTATTGATGATATCTACATGTTTTATACACATTATATGTCGTATTTATGCATTTTCCGGCACTAACCTATTAACGAGATGCCGAAGAGCCGGTTGTTGTTTTCTGCTGTTTTTGGTTTCGAAATCCTAGTAAAGAAATATTCTCGGAATTGGACGAAATCAACGCCCGGGGTCCTATTTTGCCACGAAGCTTCCGGAAGACCGAAGGAGAGTCGAAGTGGGGCCACGAGGTGGCGACACACCGGGCGGCGCGGCCCGGGTCTTGGCCGCGCGGCCACGGTGTGTGGGGCCCTCGTGTGGCCCCCCGCGTTGCCCTTCCGCCTACTTAAAGCCTTCGTCGCGAAACCCCCAGTACCGAGAGCCACGATACGGAAAACCTTACTGAGACGCCGCCGCCGCCAATAACATCTCGGGGGATTCTGGAGATCACCTCCGACACCCTGCCGGAGAGGGGAATCATCTCCCGGAGGACTCTTCACCGCCATGGTCGCCTCCGGAGTGATGAGTGAGTAGTTCACCCCTGGACTATGGGTCCATAGCAGTAGCTAGATGGTTGTCTTCTCCTCATGTGCTTCATTGTCGGATCTTGTGAGCTGCCTAACATAATCAAGATCATCTATCTGTAATTCTATATGTTGTGTTTGTCGGGATCCGATGGATAGAGAATATGTAAGGGTACATTGCCCCTATGTGTGGTTTTGGTAATTAATGACAACCCCTATGGACCAATGTTTTCATTGAGTTTATATGAAGGAATATTCCATAGGTACTACTTGCTCTCCATGTGTTGGATTCAAGTATGGATGTCATGAAGATAAAGGTATACCTTGTGTATTGGCATCAAGATCATCGGTATGAAGATATATATGTGATATGATCAAGAAGAAGAAATGAAGATGGAGTTCTTATGTGGAACTCAATATTAGCCATGCTCTATCTTATGTGAGTATGAGAAGATACAAGGTTGAGTTGGGCAAGTTCAAGATGAGCATCTTGAGTGAATCACATGCTTGAAGCTTGCCGTCCATTTGGTGATAATGGACATGTGAAGATGTGCATCAATGGGGATTTCCCATCATAGTGTATGGGGGAGTATTCGTGAGTCTTCACGAAGCAACATTGATCAAGTGAGGCATTCCGGCTTGAGTGAAGCTTGAAGAGTTATCATCAAGATCAAGCGGGATGCGCAAGGCAAAGGTATGGACTTGCTAGGTTTTCCTTTTACCGGTCTCAAGGTGGATGTTGGGAGACCGGATTATAGGATAGATAGCCGCACTATTAAGAGGGGCTTTCGGTTAAGTAACTTGATCACATCATCTTAGGGAGCTCAATCCTTTGCATACTTTGCATATCCTTATTGCTTCTTGGTGTTTCTCTGTGTGAGGTTCTTGAGCTTGTTGCTAGCTTTACAACAAGCCCAAGTTCATCGAAAACGGAATCCGCATGCATCTTCTATTGCGTTTTCGAGTTTGGACGTCTTCACCGTTTCTTGACGGTGGGAGACTCCCTCTCTAAAATCATCTAAAATGTTCTGTGAGGAGTCTCCGTATTTCATGTTAATCGGAGTTCGGGAGCAATAGTTATTAAAGAAAAGGTAAAAGAGAAAAAGAAAAAGAAAAGAAAAAAAGGGGGGAGGCGGCCGGTTGCCGCCCGGCCTGCCGGACCGCATGCCGGCCCACCCGGTCAACCGGGCGGCCACCGGCCCACGCGCCAGCCTGGCCCAGCTCCCCCTCCGGTCAGACCGGACTTCAACCGGCCCAAGCGCCGGCCTCTCCCCCGCGCGGCCCGTGACCGGTCTTGGGCCAGGTCCGCGACATGCCCAGCCAGCTGCTCCTCCGGTCCGACCGGAATCCGGACCGGGCCGCCTCCACGCGCCTTGGCCCACGCGGCCTGCTGCTCCCCCCGCGCGCCTGTGGCAAATCGGCCGCCCAGCGCGCTGTGCACCGCTCCCGGTCGGTGGGCCGGTCCGGCCGGACAGGCCACCGGCCTCTCCGGCCCAGGATCCGGTCGGCCGGCCTGCTGACCGGCTGGGCGACTTTTTAGGCGTTTTTTATGCGTTTTCCACCCCGTTTCTTCCCCAACGGTTATTTCTTCTTCCCCCACTATAAATATCTTTCTTCTACCTTGAGACAATTAGTTCTTCCTATTCTCTCACCTCCATTGTTGCTATTTGAAGAACTTGCTCTCCCCCTTGATTCCTCCAACCATTCTTGCTCATATTTGAGGATTTGAGTGAGGTGATCTAGATCTACACTTCCACCGAACCATTTCTTCTCTAAGTGAGGGAATCTCTTGGGATCTAGATCTTGGAGTCTTTGGTTGACTTTCCCCCTTGTTCTTCCTCTCCAATCTCATCCTAGCATTCGTTGCTTTGGTGGGATTTGAGTGTGAAGGACTTGAACACCTCCGGTGTTCTTGCTTTGCATCATTGCATAGTGTTGAGCTCTCCACCACGATTTGTTCGAGTGAGAGACCGTGAGCTTGTTACTCTTGGAGGGTGACCTCCTAGTTGGCTTGGTTGGTGTCCCGGTGATCTCTTCGTGGAAGATTGTGAAGGGGCCCGGGCTTCTCCTTCGTGGAGCTTGTGAAGTGGTTGTGGAGCTTGCCATCTCCGGAGCGGAGGAAAAGCTAACCATAAGGAAAGGGCCATTATCCTTCGTGGGTGTGGTTCGGAGAATAGGGTGAGCCTTCGTGGCGCGGGGAATCCTTTGTGGGACCTCCACTCCTCCAAACGTGACGTACCTTGTTGCAAAGCAAGGGAACACGGGAATACATCCTCGTCTCCGCGTGCCTCGGTTATTTCTATACCCGAGCTCTCTTTCCTTGTGATAGCCATCGTGCTTGAAGTATACATATCTTGCTATCACTTGTGCTACATATATCTTGTGCCTATCTTGCTTAGCTCTAGTTGCTATTGTTACACTTAGTTGAGCTTAGCATATTTAGGGTTTGTGCTTGTAAACTAAACGATAGTTTAATTCCGCATTCTTACAAGACAAATCCGCAAGAGTTTGTAATTGCCTATTCACCCCCCCCTCTAGGCGACATCTCGATCTTTCAGAATACTATGTTATGTTGATTATCAATCTATTACCTATGTGTTGTTTATGATCTTGCATGCTCTCCGTTATTAGTAGAGGCTCTGGCCAAGTTTTTGCTCTTAACTCCAAGAGGGAGTATTTATGCTCGATAGTGGGTTCATGTCTCCGTGAATGCGGGGAGTGACAGAAACCTCTAAGGTTATGGATGTACTTGTTGCCACTAGGGATAAAACATTGATGCTATGTCCGAGGATGTAGTTATTGATTACATTACGCACCATACTTAATGCAATTGTCTCGTTGTTTTGCAACTTAATACTGGAAGGGGTTCGGATGATAACTCGAAGGTGGACTTTTTAGGCATAGATGCATGCTGGATAGCGGTCTATGTACTTTGTCGTAATGCCCAATTAAATCTCACAATATTCATCATATCTTGTATGTGCATTGTTATGCCCTCTCTATTTGTCAATTGCCCGACTGTAATTTGTTCACCCAACATGCTATCTTATGGGAGAGACACCTCTAGTGAACTGTGGACCCCGGTCCATTCTTTTACATCGAGTACAATCTGCAATACTTGTTCTACTTGTTTTACGCAAACAATCATCATCCACACTATACATCTAATCCTTTGTTACAGCAAGCCGGTGAGATTGACAACCTCACCTGTTTCGTTGGGGCAAAGTACTTTGGTTGTGTTGTGCGGGTTCCACGTTGGCGCCGGAATCTACGGTGTTGCGCCGCACTACATCCCGCCGCCATCAACCTTCAACGTGCTTCTTGGCTCCTCCTGGTTCGATAAACCTTGGTTTCTTTCTGAGGGAAAACTTGCTGTTGTGCGCATCATACCTTCCTCTTGGGGTTCCCAACGAACGTGTGAGTTACACGCCATCAAGCTCGACCTGGACATGATTTAGAAAAGAATAATTTACTTGATATATTTTATAGTGGACTAACCATTGAGTCTAGGGCATATTTGGATAGTTGTGCTGGTTGTGTTTTCAGTAAAAGAACTCCAGACGAAGCTGAAGAATTATTGGCTAAAATAGGCCGGAATCATGATGATTGGACTACGCCTGAACCAATTCCAACGCCAATATTGAAGGAGAGGGGTTTAATTAAATTGAATGATGAAGATATGAGGGAAGCCAAGAAGTCTCTCAAGGAGAAAGGTATTAAATCTGAAGATGTGAAGAATCTACCTCCCATAGAAGATATATGTGAGATAATTCCCCCTTCATCCATGATTGAGGTAAACTCCCTTCGGCGCTTTACTAGGGAAGATATTCCGTATTCAAAACCTCCTGCGCAATGCTTAGATGAGTTTGATAATTATATTGTTAAGCAAGAAAATTTTAATATGAGAGTAGAGAATCATCTAATGGAAAATTCTCAAGCTATTAGCAATTTGCATGATATTGTGGAGAGAACCTCCAATGATGTTAAGATGCTTGTTAAACATTTTCAAATGGTTCAAACTCAAATTGATCAACTCACTAAAGTGCAAAATGACTTATTACAAAATAATTCTAAGGAGAAACATGCTTATGAAGTAACAACTAGAGGTGGTGTCTCTACCCGGGATCCTCTATATCCCGAAGGGCATCCCAAAAGAATTGAACAAGATTCTCAACGCATTGAACCTAGTGCTCCTTCTAAGAAAAAGAAGAAAAACATAAAAATGTTGTAGAATCCTACTGAACTCGTTAATGATCCTAATAGTATTTCTATTTCGATGCTGAAACTGAAAGTGGTAATGAACATGATAATAATAAAGATAATGATAAGAATGATGCTTCTGATAAAGAAGAGGTTGAAGATGAACCTGAAAAGCAAGATAAAAATAAAAAGTATACTAAAGAAGATTTTATTGCTAAGAAACATGGTAATGAAAGAGAACCTTGGGTGCAAAAGCAAATGCCTTTTCCTGCTAAGAAACTAAAATCAAAGGAAGAAGAACACTATAATAAATTTTGCGATTGGATGAAACCTTTATTCTTGCAAATCCCTTTGATCGATGCTATTAAATTGCCTCCTTATTCAAAGTATATGAAAGATATTGTTACTAACAAAAGGAAAATCCCCAATGAGGAAATTTCCACTATGCTTGCTAATTACTCTTTCAATGGCAAAGTTCCAAAGAAGTTGGGCGACCCAGGTATACCTACTATTCCTTGTTCTATTAAGAATAATTATGTTAAAACTGCTCTATGTGACTCGGGAGCCGGTGTTAGTGTTATGCCTTTTTCTCTTTATAAGAGACTTTACTTAGATAAGTTGATACCTACTGATATATCTTTGCAAATGGCTGATAAATCTACTGCTATTCCTGTTGGTATATGTGAGGATGTTCCTGTTCAAGTTACTAATAACTGCTTGATATTAACTGATTTTGTTGTGTTGGAAATGCCTGAAGATGATAATATGTCTATTATTCTTGGGAGACCTTTTCTTAACACCGCAGGGGCTGTTATTGATTGCAATAAAGGAAAGGTTACTTTCAATGTTGATGATGGGGAGCACACCGTCTATTTCCCCAAGAGGATTGAAAAAGCATGTGGAGTTAATACTATTTCTAATGTGAGAACTATCAAAGTCGGAACTATCGATTGTCCAATATATGAGCCTAAAGAAGAATATCAAACTCTTGTGATTGGATCCATATCAATACAATACAAGGTAACATGATTGATTTGAGGTTTATTTCTTCTTATGCTATGTAAAATTTATTTGGTGGCAAGACTTGATCAACCTTGTTAACAAATACTTTTTATATGCATAGAGGAGGTAAACAACATCTCTTTCTTCCTCCACTTGCTCTACTTGCTGTAGCACTTTTAATTTGCAAAGTTCTTTAGTTAATTAGAGATTTCAAAATATTTGCTGGCCAGTAATAATAAACTTAATACCCAGAATTGTGCATTTTTCAAAGTTTTCAAAAATTCGCAAAAATTATACCGTTGGTCCTATTTTTCGACAAGGCACCTGGGAGCACCTGGGGATGACCAGTGGGGCACCCCAGGGTGGCACCCCACAGGCTGGCGCGGCTAGCAAGGGGGGCGCGCCACCCTGGTGTGTGAGCTCCCCTTTACCCCACTTTAGCATCTCTTCCTCCCACACTCTTCTCTCTCCCGAAAAAATCGACACCAGCTTCCTCTCACTCGTGTTTTTGCTCAAGAACTCCAGATTTCTCGATCTCTTTGCTCAGCCCAGATTTCACGTCCGAAATTTGGCACATTTGCTCTTCGGTATGTGACTCCTTCGATTATCCAAGTAGAATTTTGTTTGGTGGAGTATATCTTGCATATTTTGCTGCTGTAGGTAACATGTTTAGTGAGCTTGCATGCTTGTTCTAAGTGGTAGAAACTAGTTTTGATGCATGATTAGTGCTCTAGCAAGTTTCTATGGTAGTTTCCCTCGATTATATGTCACCAAATCAAGTTTTATATTGTTTGTTGAAAAATTTCAGAAAAGGGGGATGGACAACTTTAACTTTGGAGAAGTGTTCCAAGGGGAGACAACAAGCACGGGGAGGCCCTCTAGGTCATCCACCCGATGCGAGGCCATCCTACAATGAGGATCTCATCGCACCAAGCTTCGCATCCGAGGAGGACAATGGAGTCCCCAACGCTGCATCCTTTCCATGTTATGACTTTTTGAGTAATGCAGGGTTGTTGGATGATTTCTTTACCCTCGTCGGTAGGGCAAGTTTAACCACCTATGTGGGAGATGAGAGTGAGAAATACTACACGCTCACTAAAATCTTTGTGGAGAGCTTCAAGTTCAACAATAAGCACTTTAACCCGACAGTTTCATTCAAGATCTATGGTAAACCTATTACTATGAAGTTGGAAATTTTTTGTGCTGCATTGGGTATTGTCCCTGTAGGTACAACAAGGAAGATCGAGGACAACCCAAGGGAATTGTTGGAGCTCTATCGAGGGATCACCAATGATGATTGTCGCACCATTTAGCGTGGCAAGATAAGAAACATTCAACTCCCCGCCATTAAGTATTTCGCTTATTACATTGGTACTAGCATTCTTGGTAGGGAGAACACTAGCAACATATCTAGCTATCACCTTGGTTTCTTAATTTCTGCACTCACTGGGGACATACCTTACCATCTTGGTGCTCTTGTTGCTCGCCGCTTGTCTAGCAAGGGGCCTATATTTGGAGGAATTATTGTTTCGCGCGTTTTAGCATATTTAGAGCTTCCTCTTGACCCTAATGATGTAAAAATAGCTCCTATGAGGCTCGACATCGCTGCTATGAAGAGTCATCAATTTGTTACAACTGACTCTAGGTTAGATAATATTGTCTATAGAGTGTTGTTTGCTGACGGGGAAGAGAGGGAAGTCCCTTTGCCCCAACCAGATTTGTTCGGTATCAACGGAAACCATGGTCGCGCTCTAAGGAGGAGGTGGATGAGAAGCCGAAGATACACAACTTCCACCGAGCGGCATGACTCCGAGGACACCGAGCCCTCCTACGACTACACCGTCACGTATCCGGGTGCTTCTTCTAGCACATACCCGGAATATGATCCATCTTCGTACTACGAGGGTGCTTCTTCATGGGCACCATGGGGTTGATCTCCACTTAGGCCAAAAGCCTAAGCTTGGGGGGAGGTATACCGGCATCACTAATTCTTTGCATATTATGGTTGCTTTGGATACTTGTACATACTTGTTTAGTTTCTTTGAGTGGTTTTCTAATGAGAGGGAGATGATATTTTGGGAAGTGCTGCTGAAAAACAGATTCGGATCTGTTACTAGAAAAATTCGTGCGCACAGCCGGAACGTTATTTTGAGCTGCCAATTTTTGTGCATGTTCCCCGAGGTTGTTATCTAACTTTTTTCGAGCTGAGCAACGGAAGATTTTTGTAAAAATCGATTTACATCTTGCTGTCAGGTTTTGGCAGATTTCTGCCATCTCGCTTTTCTGTGTTTCTTTTAGTTTGCCATTTCTTGTTCTTGCCTTGTTTCTTTCCTAAAACACAAAAAGACCAAAAATATTTCTGTTGTTTCTCTTCACCATTTGTTTATTTTGGTTTTTTGCATTTGTTTCGCTTTATTTGCTATTGCTAGTTTGCTATAAGAAAACCCAAAAAGATTTTGCTTTGTTTGCTTGTTTCCTTTTGTTCTTGTTCTTAAATTCGAAAACACCAAAAATATTTGCTGTTTTTCTTTGGTTTGTAAAGTTCATTATGAGTTCAATGGTCTTCGATGGCTGGAACGTGGTTTTCATTTCATATTATCCAAGCTACACAAGTGAAAAGGCAATAATGACGATCTACGACAATCTGATTGTGGTGAGAGGCTGGTATGAACTCTATTTGTTTTCATTTTTGTACATATACTCATCCATGTGAGCATGCTTAGTTGGTTCATGTGAGGTATATGTCATTTAAGAAAGTCTAGTAGTTCACGATCTCTCATGTTTAGCTCCAATATATTAATATGAGTAGCATGTCATGGATGTTTGCTTGTATTGTTTTATTCATAAATAGGTATGATATTGTGGTATCCTCCTCTGAATAATTCGTTTGAATTAACTTGGCACATGCTCACGCATGCATATGACTGAACAAGAGTCAATTAAGCCTCAATGATTTACATTGCTTCGGAGTTCCGGTATCACTTTTATGCCTCGGTTAATTTATTTTGCCGCAAGCATGATTATGACGATTCACTGCTCTCTTGATTTGTCGCTCCCTAGTCCTTTGCTAGCCTTCACTTGTACTGAGCGGGAACGCTGCTCGTGCTTCCAAACACATGAAAACCAAGTTATTCCAGAGTGTCCACCATAAATACCTATGCATGGCATTACAAACCATTCTAAGTAAATTCTCATGCGCTACCTTTAAACCTTCAAAATGCTTCTCAATTTGTGTTAATGTTTCATAGCTCATGAGGAAGTATGTGGTGTTTAACTTTCAACCTTGTCATTTACTCTTGACGGACTTTCATATGGACTAGTGGCACATCCGCTTATCCAATAATTTTGCAAAAAGAGCTGGCAATGGGGTTCCCAACCCCAATTAATCAACTTTCACTAATAATTCTCTTCACATGTTTTGCTCTGATTCATCAGTAAGCAACTTAATTTTGCAAATAGACACTCCTCCATGGTATGTGATTGATGGAAGGCACCCGAGGATTCGGTTAGCCATGACTTGTGTAAGCAAAGGTTGGGGGAGTGTCACCCATAATAAAACTAAAATACGTGTGTAAACAAAAGAGAAGAGGGATGATCTACCTTGCCTGGTAGAGATAACGTCCTTCATGGGAGCCGCTCTTGGAAGTCCGGTTGGCGAGGTAGTTGGTGTACCCATTACCATTCGTTGACAACAACAAACACCTCTCAAAATAATTTTACTCTCGCTTTACAAATGAAAAGCTCTAGCGCATGTTAATCCCTGCTTCCCTCTGCGAAGGGTCAATCTTTTACTTTTATGTTGTGTCTCCATCCTTTCTTTGAGCACTTTCTTGAGAGCACAACTGTAATTCTTAGTATAATATGCTTGTCTCAAAATATGATTGATTGTAGTATAACTTTGATGCTTTTATCTTTGACAATCACTATTTCTAGTCTTTCTATGAACTTCGAGAGGTGCTCGAGCATTTATGTTTTGCTGATCAAATATGGGCAAGCGAGATACCACTCTATCATACTCTTTTGTGAACATTGCAATCCTGCTTATATACATGATTCATGATGCTTATTATTAATTGTTGGTACCTTTCCATGATTGACATAGCTATTAGATGATCTTATTTGCATGTATCTTATTATGAACTGCCTAAGTGTTAGCCATAGCATGAGAATATTTACATCATATGAACAAATGTGTTCGTGAAAGTTCTTTTATCGCTCGGTTGTTAATCGAATTGCTTGAGGACAAGCAATAAGCTAAGCTTGGGGGAGTTGATACGTCCAAAATGTATCTACTTTCCCGAACACTTTTGCTATTGTTTTGCCTCTAATTTGTGTATTTTGGATGCAACTAACACGGACTAACACTCGTTTTCGAGCAGAACCGTTCAGTGTCTCGTTTTTGTGCGGAAATCCAACTTTCGAGGAAAATCCTCGGAATTTATGCGGAAGGTCCTATTTTCGCAGAATACTTACGGAGCCAGAAGGGCAAGCCAGGTGGGGGCCCGAGGGCCCCACACACTAGGCCGGCGCGGCCCAGGAGGGGCCCGCGCGGCCCTAGTGTGTGGCGGCCTCGGTCGGCCCCCGACGCCCTCCTTCGGACTACTTATGGCATTCGACCTAAAAACGCATGGGGAGAAGTCGAAGTCGCCAGAAACCCTCCAGAACGCCGCCACATCGCGAAACTCCGTCTCGGGAGCCAGAAGTCTCCGTTCTGGCACTCCGCCGGGACGGGGAATTGGAGGAGATCATCGCCATCATCACCACCGACGCCTCTCCATCGACCAGCCATGTTTCCCCCATCCATGTGTGAGTAATTCCCCCGCTGTAGGCTGAAGGGGATGGTAGGGATTGGATGAGATTGGTCATGTAATAGTATAAGATTGTTAGGGCATAGTGCCTAGTGTTCGTAATTGGTACTTTGATGATATTGTTGCAACTTGTTATGCTTAATGCTTGTCACTAGGGCCCGAGTGCCATGATCTCAGATCTGAACATGTTATTATTTCATCATGATATTAATTGTTTATGGTCTTACCTGCAAGTTGTATACACATGTCGCTGTCCGGAACCAATGGCCCCGAAGTGACAGAAATCGGGACAACCGGAGGGGATGGTAGTGATGTGAGGATCACATGTGTTCACGGAGTGTTAATGCTTTGCTCCGGTACTCTATTAAAAGGAGTACCTTAATATCCGATAGATTCCCTTGAGGCCCGGCTGCCACCGGCTGGTAGGACAAAAGATGTTGTGCAAGTTTCTCATTGCGAGCACGTACGACTATAATTGGAACACATGCCTATTGATTGCTTTGTACTTGGACACCGTTTTATTATTATCTCGCAAATGCCTCGCTTGATTGTTACATGAGTTTCTCTCATCCATGCAACGCCCGTTATCCGTCCCCGTGCCTACAGTATTTTAATCCTGCTTGTTTACTAAAATCACTACTCGCTGTCTCTGTTACTCTGCTGTCTGTTATTTCACTACTGCTATCGCTATAAAACTGGTACTATCGATAAACTCTTGCGAGCAAGTCCGTTTCCAGGTGCAGCTGAATTGACAACTCCGATGTTAAGGCTTTCAAGTATTCTTTGTCTCCCCTTGTGTCGAATCAATAAATTGGGTTTTACTACCCGCGAAGACTGCTGCGATCCCCTATACTTGTGGGTTATCAGTCGCCCTGCCTCCGATCTATATAAACAGGGGCGCGAGCATCTCATCTCCTCCCCACTAAACCCTAGCCGCCGCGTAACCTCTACCTAGCGCCGCTGTCGCTCAGACTCCGCCGGAGCCACCATGAGCAGCGCCGGCCACAGCCAGGCTGCCGCGCCTCCACCTCCACCTCCCACTCCACCTCCCCCAGCCGACTCCGACGACAGCACGGGCGACCTCCTCGACCCGGTCAGGGACGCCAAGTACCTGGCTGACGCGGAGAAGGAAGCAGAGGAGGACCGTGCGGCCCACGCAGCGTTCGACACCGAGATGGAACAACGCAGGCTAGCGACCGCCGCAGCCGCAGAGGAGTCCGACTCCGACATATCATGGTCTTCCGATGACCCTGATGCGCCTACCCTGGAGGAGAGGGCGGCGGAGCAGAGAGCTATAGTCGAGTCCTTCGAGACGCTCAAGGACGACGCCGCCAACGCGAGGCTGGAGCAGAGCTTGCAAGAGGACGCGGCGGCGCACCGAGCCGTAGCGGCCGCACGGGAGGCGGCGGAGAAGCAGGCGAGGGAGCGACGCAACGACGGAGCCAGCCCGTCAGGCAACAAGTAGTTTAGATTTTACTTTCTATATTTTCTATGCTATCAAATGCACTACTATATTACTTTCAAATATGTTGCAAATCTAAAAACGGGTCGCCCCGGTAGACGCACACCCAAACGCAAACAGACGCGCGGACGAAATATATTTGCGGGGACGCAAACGGACGCTAGCGACCACTTTTGAGCATATGAAATGCGTAGCTCCGCTGGAGATGCCCTCAGAGCCTTCACGGCAGTCGGCAGCATGTCTCTGGCTCAGCCATCGCGCAAGTTAATAGTGTGCAGCTTCTATCCAGCACTGTCTGGGCTCCCCTTAAAAGTTTGACCAATTTTTTCTAAAAATTATATCAACACATATGATATTTTAGTAGATATATTATCGGAATTGCTAAAAGTATATCAACACATATGATATTTTAGTATAGCAATTATTTTGATATTATTTTTGTTTTCATGGAATATCCGGGTAAATGTTGTGTTTGAAAATATCCGTAGTCGTCTTTATTCATATTTGTGACTAATATTATATGTATCCATATCTAGGAGCAGTTTGTGCCCAAATCAAAAAAGTTACTCTGTCATATCCATGTTAAATATTGAAGCTTTAGTTTAATTTAATTAAAATTTAAACTGAAGACTTAACACTTATTATAGCTCAGAGGCTGTATGACGATAATGCTAGCTATTATCTGTATTCGTTGCTCGTCGGCAGCTTCCTCCTTCCACACTATGTTTTTTTTTTAAATTTCTGCTTCATAAGACTAGTCATAGTAGTAAGTAATATTAACATGCACTAGCTATGTTACTCTATCTTCCTCTCCCTTCATTAATTTACTGTCACATAAGTAAATTTGCTGAGCTAGACATAAAGTTACTCCGGAAGTTACTGCACCGTAAATAGTCTAAGACCACATGTCCACAACTCCTCTTTTGTTTTCATCCTCCACCACTCTTTTTTTCCCCTCCTCCTCCATTCGAGCCCTAAACTGTATATTCCGAACATTCGCTGGCTAGAAAATTCGAGGCGAAAACAAAGGTCCACGCCCAGCCCATGTTACACCAAATCCAAACACCAGACCGACCCAGCCCACCCAAGGCCCAGCGTGCCGCCAACGAAACCTATTCCACCAGGCTTCGATCTTTACGGATCTACTCCATTCTGACCCTACCTCTCTCTCTAAAAATAGTCTCTCCGGAAAAAAATCTCCAACCCAAACCCTAACCCCCTCCACCTCCAACCTCCAGCCTCCACTCCTGCCGCCGCGCCTCCTCCCTGCACGCCGTCGCCCCCTCCATCCTCGTCCGCTCAGGCATCCGGCAGCGTTCTGCAACTCCGCCGCCCTACGCCTCCGTTCTCCGCTGGATCTGACCCGACCCCGATCGACCGCCGCGACTACAAGGCAAGGTAATTGGCCCGATCGATTCCCTCTCAGAGTTAGCATTGATCCATTGATTGCATCGCCGGCGAAACCCAGCCCGCCGCCCTAACCGCGGACGAGCGCCGCGCGGAATTCGTGGGATCCCGCCGACTCTAGGGCTAGTCGACGCGCCTTGTTTAGTTGTCCGTGTGCTCGTTATCTCTCGCGATTTATATCAATTCAATTGGTCTGTGTGTATGTTACAGGTCGAGCTACCCGCTCACTGACGCGAACTTGGTTTTAGGTTAGCCCGTCTTGTTTATCTGCTATTGATAATCTGTTGCCTGTCTCGAGGTTGATTAATCCATCCGTGTTAGTCCGTAAACACTGTTTTACTTCTCTGATAGTGTGTCATCTATGTGTTCTGATGATATAGTCTTGTCCTTATGCCAGCCTGCGGTTCTATTACACCTCGTGTGGTCTGTAGTTTGTTTTCACTCTAATTCTTTCTGAACTTGTATTAATTTGCAGAGCTTTGAATCTAGTTGAAGGGGACAAAAAGCAACAACCATGGCATCTCGTTTTTGGGGACAGGTACTTGCTTCCTCACTTGTGCCAACTCCAGTTCACTGTCGCATACTTGCAGTAATGTGCATAAACTTTGTCTTTGCCAAGTGCATTAATACCCTTGTCTTTCGTTCTATTGTGCTGCCTCCAGTTCACTGTTGCATACTTGAAATAATGTGCATAAAATTTGTCTTTGCCAAGTGCATTAATACCCTTGTCTTTTCTTCTATTATACTCACACATCAGGGAGACAGTGACTCCGACGATGATCTGGAGGAGATTGAGTCAGAACAAGGGAGCGATGATGAAAAATCAGAAGCTGGTGATGGGGAACGTGGTGGTGCTAAGAACCGCTATTTGAACGATCTTGACAGCGATGATTCTGATACTGAGAAAACTCGTGTGATTCGCTCGTTGAAGGACAAGCGCAATGATGAGATGAGGGCTACTGCTGACCAGATGCGCAATGCAGTGAAGATCAATGACTGGGTTAGCTTGCATGAGAGTTTTGACAAGCTGAACAAGCAGCTTGAGAAGGTTGTTCGTGTCAACGAGTCTACCAAAATTCCAAATATGTATATCACGACTCTTGTATTACTCGACGACTTCCTTGCTGACACTTTTGCAAAGAAGGATACCAAGAAGATGAGCAGCAGCAACTCAAAGGCTCTCAATGCGATGAGACAAAAACTTAAGAAGAACAATAAGCAATATGAAGACCTGATCAAGAAGTGCAGAGAGAATCCAGCAAGTTTTGAAGAGGATGTTGCAGGTGAGGAGGATCCGGATAGTGGGGAGAGTAGTGATAGTGACGGAGAGGTTGTGGATCCTGATAACATGCCTAGGTCTGAATCGGATGAGTCGGGAAAGGAAGATGAGGAGGGTGAGGAGGGTGGAGCCTGGGAAAAGAAGTTGAGCAAGAAAGATAAGATCATGGACAAACAGTTCTTGAAAGCACCGAGTGAGATTACTTGGGATATTGTTGATAAAAAGCTCAAGGAGATTGTGGCGTCGAGGGGTAAGAAGGGCACTGGGAGAATTGAACGTGTGGAGCAGCTAACGTTTTTGACTCGTGTGGCAAAAACACCTGCCCAGAAGCTTGAAATTCTTTTTCATGTGATCTCTGCCCAGTTTGATGTTAACCCCAGCCTCCTTGGTCATATGCCGACCAATGTGTGGAAGAAGTGTGTTGATAATATGCTTCTTGTGCTTGATATACTGCAACAGTATCCTAATATTGTAGTAGACACCTCAGTGGAGCCTGATGAGAAGGAAACTCAGAAGGGTGCTGACTATGATGGAACTATCCATGTTACAGGTGACCTGGTTGCATTCCTGGAGAGAATTGACTCCGACTTTATCAAGAGTTTACAGGGCAGTGATCCATATACCAAAGATTATGTTCAGAGGCTTAGAGATGAACCCTTGTTTTTGGTGGTTGCACAGAATGTCCAGGATTACCAGGAAAGGGTTGGGAACTTTAAGGCTGCTGCGAAGGTTGCATTACGTCATGTTGAACTAGTCTACTACAAACCTCAAGAAGTGTATGATTCAATGAGGAAACTGGCTGAGCAGACTGAAGTTAGCATGGATAATGGAGATAATGAGGCAGGTGAGGAGCATCAAGCAGCTGATGACAACAAGGGTCCCCCACCGTTTGTTGTGATTCCGGAGGTTGTGCCTAGGAAGCCTACTTTCCCACAAAGCAACAGAGCTTTGATGGATGATCTGATGTCTCTGATTTACAAGTATGGAGATGAAAGGACCAAAGCCCGAGCAATGCTGTGTCACATATATCACTATGCAATTTCTGATGAATTTTCAGTGGCTCGTGACATGCTCTTAATGAGTCGTTTACAAGATGGGGTTCAACTTATGGACATACCATCACAGGTTTTATTCAATAGGGCCATGGCCCAATTGGGGCTATGTGCTTTCAGGGCTGGTTTGATCGCTGAAGCTCATAGTTGCCTGTCTGAGTTATATTCAACTGGGAGAGTGAAAGAGTTGCTTGCGCAAGGAGTACAACATAGCAGATACCATGAAAAAACTCCTGAACAGGTGAACTCCTCCCCGCCCTCCTAACGCACAACACACACACACACACACTTCCTTTGTCCATTATTTGAATAGCTGCAAACTGGTCTGTATGTGTCACCTAGTTAACTCTGATGTTTCATCTCTAGCCTACACTGTGCCATTTCTCCATGTTGAAAATTATCTGCTCTGACTCAAAGTCCATCACTGTTATATGGGCTTCAGCTCATTGGATTTAATTGATAAAGCTATGTATACATTTTCATAGAACACTATGTACACATTTTTACACTGGTTACTCTTATTCTTGCAGGAAAGAATTGAGAAGAGAAGAATGATGCCTTATCATATGCATATAAACCTTGAACATTTGGAAGCCACACACTTGGTTTGTGCTATGCTAATTGAGGTCCCCAATATGGCTGCCAGTACTTTCGATAAGCGGAGGCCTATGAGCAAAACATTCCGCAGACTTCTTGAAATGAGTGAGAGACAGACTTTTGTTGGCCCTCCGGAAACTGTGAGGGATCATGTATTGGCTGCCACAAGAGCCCTCATTAAGGGGGATCATGAGAAGGCTTTCAGTATCATCAATTCACTTGATACCTGGAAGCTTTTGAGGAACAAGGACCATATTCTTGAGATGCTGAAACTTAAGATCAAGGAAGAGGCTCTCAGAACCTATCTGTTTTCTTACCCCTCTTGCTATCAGTCTCTGAGCCTTGACCAGCTCACTACCATGTTTGACCTGAGTGAGCAAGAGGTTCATGGAATTGTTAGCAAGATGATGATGCACGAGGAGCTTCATGCAAGCTGGGACCAACTAACTAGTTGCATAATTTTCCATAACGTGGATCAAACTAGGCTACAGGGACTACTCTTCCAGATGGTGGATAGAATCTCTGTCCTTGTGGAGAGCAACGAGCGGGCATATGAGGCTAGGACTGGTGCGGCACTTGAGGGTTTACCGACCAAGCGTAGGGGTGATGGTCAAGACTCATCTGGTTTGGGCAAGTGGCAAGAGAATTTTGTTTCATCACAAGGAGGGCGGCGAGGCGGTGGGAGGTTTGGTTATGCTGGCCGAGGCTCTGGACGTGGTGGTGGCTACCAGAATGACAGGTTCCAAAATGACAGGAGTGGTCAGGGTAACCGTGGAGGATATGGTGGTTCGCGGTTCCAAGATGGAAGGGCACGCCCACAGTCCGGCAGGGGGGATGGGAGTGCTCGCATGGTCAGCCTGAGCAGGCCTGGTAGAGATTAGAAGCATACACTAGACGTAGTTTTCTTATTAAGGCGTATCAAGTTTTGAAGCACTGGTTTCTGCTACCATTTAGAAATCCTCCACCGTTCCGAAACATTCCATTTACTAGATTTTGTTTTATTTAAGCTTTTAGTTTGAATCTGCTAGGAAACTCAAACTAAGATAATCTGCTCTCTGTCCTGGGAGCGAGGGCTATGTGGTCACTCCTACATCTGGTGTTACTGTTTCTTTTGAAATTTGTGCTATCTTGCCGTGATTGGTTTTATGGGGGTATTTTGCGAAAAGAAGATTTTATTGACATGCAAAACAAATTTCTAGCCTTGGTGGCAGTTATAGTTTAGTAGCTGTATGTTGACAGTTAATGCCACCTGGATTTTTAGTAGTAGGACATTGCTATTGTAACCGCTTTACTTAATCTTGTATGCTTATTGCCTTCCCATTTCTGTTTGTTTGCGGATAATACAGTCAGGAGCAAAACTGAACTTAAGTGTTTAGTTCTAGGAATGGGCGGTAGTAGTCACAGAGTAGATTTTTAAAAATTGGTCACTCGTATTCTCGATAGAGGAGTCTTAGCTTTTTAAAACTTGGTCACACGGGACCAGGTTCCAAAACTTAGATACCGGGACAAGTTCCAAACTATCAAGAAACTTCGAAAAATTAGCGTAACATTTGGAACATGAAAATAATGCAAAGTAGGGTAATTGGATTCACCCAAATTGAACATAGAGAATGCGTGATGCATCTCATGCTTAACTTCAAGAAAAAGTTCAAAGGTGACATATTAGATAATATGTGGCCTGCAGCTTGAACATATGAAGTAGAGAAGCATGTTGCACTAATCGCAGAAATAGAAGCATACAACGCTGAAGCAATAACATATTTGCAGAAGCATCACAACCGTGTGTGGACAAGAAGCAAATTTTCAGCAATCCCAAAGGTTGAGTATGTGAGCAATAATTTGGCTGAGGTTTTCAATAATTGGATTAGGGAGGTTAAGCAGCTTGCACTTGTTGAGCTTCTGGATACGCTTAGAGAAATGATAATGACGATGCTACAGAAAAGGAGAGCTGTTGGTGAAACGCTGCTAGGTCACATACTACCTAGTGTGATAAAAGAGTTGAATCTGAAAAGCAAGGGGCTGCATTACTTGGAAGCAAGAGCATCGCCAAATCTAGCTGAGATTTCAGGAAATGGTTGGAGGCACACTGTTGACTTGGAGAAAAAAGAGTGCTCTTGTAGGAGATGGCAGATTTGTGGTAAGCCATGCACACATGCTCTTCGGTTCATTTTCTCTAAACAAGCAAAGCTAGAGGAATATGTTGACGAGTACTTCTCGGTGGCAAGATTTCAAGCGGCGTACAAGGGAGTTCTAGTGCCAATTAGGGGCAGGTCGCAATGGCCCAAGGTAAATCCTGGGTTTGATATGATTCCTCCCAAACTTACCAAGAGTGCTGGCCGTCCAAGAACAAGAAGGATAAAAAATTACACCGAGGGTGGAACCGGTAGAAAACATAAATGCTAAAGGTGTGGAGCCATAGGCCATCTTCTGAAGACATGCACAGAGCGAGAGATTGAAAGTGATGCCAACCGAGATGCTACAGCTTCTCCACGGTAATTATTTCACGTGTCCAAATTTCTTTCAATTGCCTTGCATATTTCCTTTCTAACAATGTGTATTGACTTGTAGGAAAAAATCAAAGGGTGAAGCAAGCATTGCAACAACTTCTTCTCCTAAGACACCAACTAAGCAAGGTACTCAAGTTGCTACTCCTACAAGTCCAATGACAAGGCAGAGGGCTGCAGCTATTGCAATTGCTTCTTCACCTCCAAGTGCATCTACAAGGAGTAAAAGTTTCAGTCCTAGCCCTCTTCGACAAATTTAGTGTATTTGGCTATGAGAACCATTCTCTTATGGCTGTGATATCATTAGAACCATGCTCTTATGGCTGTGATAATCACGAGAACCATAATCTTTTGTGGGTAGTGGTCTAAACCATAACGTGTTGCTGCTAGCTTTTGTTGATGCTATCTTATTCCCAACCATGTATATAGTTGAATTGTTGAAATGTTGTCAAAATGACTTGAAATGATGTCAAAATGTTGCTGCAATGCTGTCAAGTTATGATGAATGTTGGCAGGTTGTGTTGAAATGCTGTCAAAGTAAGCTGAGATAGTGTTGTATCAGATTGTCATTGTTTTGTGTTGATTTGTTGTTGAAACGTTCTGAAGAGATAAGGGTATATGTGTCTTTCTTGGATGATGTTAGTCCCAGTTAGCCACTAGTGGTATTTTGGCTACAAAAAACTGAAGTGAGTGTTATTTTGGCAAGTTGGTTTTCACTAGTGGTATTTTGGCATGTTCGGTTTTCACTAGTGGTATTTTGGCTATTCTCTCATGAACCTATTGTGTGAACACACATTTCAAAATGTAAAAAATGCTGAAACAAAATTTCGAATGTACATTTTGATATTCTATGTTTGCACACCAGTTTTTGGAAAAAAGAACATATTTTATGTCCCCTATATAAAAGACAAAGTTAATGCTACAACATGACTATTTAATTTTTTTTTGTTTTTTACACATACCACATAAAATGTATTTTCTCCCCTAAAAAACTTATGTGTGAACATACTAGTCTGCATGTACACCTGGAATGTTATTTTGGATTTTTAAAATTTTGTTTTTATGCACTTTTTTTATAATAGATTCATATACCACCTCCGAGTGATGGACAAAATATACCACCTCCTCGGGGTCTTCGAGACAGCTTAATGTATTAAATATGCTATTCTATGTTACTAGACTCATGCTACTACCCACTACAAAAATTGGTTCTGCCCATCCTCATGAACATATTGGTTCCGCTCATCCTTGGAATGAATTCTTATCATCTACAAAAAAAAAGCAGGTAAGAAATATCTTATTCACTCTCCATTCACCAGTGCGTACAGGAGCTAAAATCGTCTCACAGGAGTTAAACAACTAGAGCATCGCAGCAGCTGAACCTTATTCAATCCATCAAATCAAAGGGCACCTTGTATTCTTATGGGGAACAAACAACTATCGTGTACGTACAGCAGTCTAGCAGAATACTTGAAGAGGCAGGGAGAGTTCTTACCGTGAGTGTGGCGACAGGACAGACCACGACCGTGATTCCGTGAGAGTGGCGGGCTGGCGGCTAGGTGGTGTGGCGGCAGCGCATGCATCGGCCGGGGACCGGGGCTGGATTTGTGGTGGCGGCACGGCGCGATGCAGCGCTAGGTCTGTCGGCCAGGTGAGGGAGAAACGAAGTGAGAAGCAGAAGACACGAGTAGGAAAACGACTTCAGAACTGGGCCTCCATGGGCTGCGTGCGGGACTAATTCTATGCGCTGGGAAAGAATAGTCGGTCACTTCGGTCGCTTCGGTCTCCTCCTGGTGATGACCGAACAGCCCGAGCAAATTTCGGTTAGCTGATTCCTAAGACCGATCAGTAACCGAAGACCGAAATTTTAGGCTAATTCAGGTTTGGTCCTGGTTTTTTCGGGTTCGGTTTTGGTTTTTTTTTATTCCCGGCCAGAGTGGTAGCGGGCTGGCTGGACATGTAGCCAGTACAAAAAACTCGCTACGTGCAAGAGCACTCGACATGTACGGGATTACTAGTCTAGTTTAATAGCAGCGGGTAGAAGAGGACATGACAGGTAACCGACTAGCAAGTCCTTACCACTGGTGAGGTATTATGTACTTCAATTTAAATTTTCTATTCAGTGAAGTAGGGCTAACTGCTAATTGCAAGGACCTGATAGTTGATCTCTTGTGTAGTGGGATAGTGGGAATAATGGATAAATCAACATTAATTGGTTTCCTTCCACATCTTTGTTTCTTGTTAGAAACATCCACCTTCAAACCCTCAATAATTTGCCTCATGACAGTCTTTCATATTTTTTTTGTATAGTTTTGGATATCTGCCCGAAAAATGTTTCTATATCTTTCATATCATGCCTTTAAACTTGCCACTATACATTCATGCATTGCTACATAACCAACAACATATCTCTGCTAGTGAGTGAATTTCTTAGCCTCATTGTTTATTGACCACCTTCAACAAGAAATAATGCATAAAATAGTTAGATCTTGTTGTTGGGCCATGTCCCTCCACATGGAGGTGTGTTGGCAGTCCAACATCAGTCTAGAAAGTTCAACACGTATCAACCGTTGATCGAGATTCGCATCCAACGGTTGTGCTGCCTCCTTGAGAGGTAGATAAGGAGAAAACCCTAGCCACCCTTGGTGGCTGTAACTGAGAGAGCAAGAGCAAGTCAGAACCTGGCTGCTGCTGTGAGAGGGTGAGAGAACACACTAGAACACCAAAACCAAGTGAGAAGAGAGGAAGAAGAAGGAGAGGTGATCTATGTCCAGATTTTTGACATCTGACCAGTCTGTCTTCAAGCTAGTGGTTGGAGTCTCAAAGGTTCTTGGATCGGCTCCAAAATCGGTGAGCTTGTTCCTTACTCTGAGTATTTCAATCTGGATAGCTGGTTTGAGATTTGGGTTAGAGGAGAATCATATTTGAGAGCGGCGAAGTCAGTACGGACTGCTGCAGTTTCAGCACAAAGCAGTTTTGGGAGATGAACAGTTTGGGCAGGCAAACAGTGTCCAATTGAGCTAATTTTTTGGTCAGTATGTTGGGAACTCATTTGTCTACTTGTGTTCCAAAGTTGGTGCTGATTGGATCTGCGGTTTAAGAGCAGTTTTCTGATTACCGAAGAGGACATAATATGTGATATCTCTGCTTAGTTGTATCATGCCTCTTTTGGTTGTTGTTGTTGCCGGTGGGCAACGAGATGAAGTGTGTTGTAATCTCTAGATGTTCTAGAGAAAACTCCGTACCAAGGTTGCTTATAGTGAAGCTTGCGTGGACCGGTTGATCCACACCCGTGTTTTTTCCGTCTTCAAGTTGAGGAGGTTTTCCACGTAAATCTATGTGTCACTTGTGCGTGTGCTTGTGTTTGTTTTTCCTCTGCATCTATTGGTTGAAGTTATCCTCGAAGTTTATCTTATATTTTACACATGCTGAGTAGGGGTGGTTGCGCCCCTGCCCCAACAAAGTGGTATCACAGCCGAGACTCAGCTTGTACTCAAGTTTCAGAGCAAGGTTTGTTTTGGGCTGAGTGCATTTGCTTGTGTGAAAGATGGAAGTGAATACCAACATAATGATATCTTTGAATGGTACAAATTATCAAGCTTCGAAGATCAAGATGAAATATTTGCTATATGTAAAGGAATATTGGAAGTTGGTGTTCTCCACTGTGATGCCCGAGGATATGAAGGAAGATCAGTGGGAGGTATTTCATCTACAAGCTTGTGGGTTCATTCGACAATGAGTGGATGACAATGTTTTGAACCATATCATTGATGACACACATGCAGGCACCTTATGGCCGAAATTGGATTAGTTTTATGCCCGACAAGAAGGTACCAACAAGATGTTCTTGATCAAGAAATTGATGTGTTTGAGGTACAAAGAGGGCACTTCAATTGCAGATCATGTGAATGAATTTCAGGGCATTATAAATCAGCTATGGGAATCACATTTGAAGATGAAGTGAGATCCTTGCTGCTACTTGGCTCATTACCGACACTTGAGAGACCTTTAAGGTCACCATGTGCAATTCAGCACCTAATGGAGTTGTCACTTGGAACCTTGTGAAGACCAAGGTACGTACTAAATGAAGAGTCTAGAAAAATTGCTGATAATGACAGCTCTTCCTCACACTTAGAGGTGTTGGTGACTCAGTCACGGGGGAGAAGCAAGAGTAGAGGTCCAAGTAAGAGTGAAGGAAGAAGTAGAAGCAAATCAAAGTCAAGTATGCTGATTTTCTGTGCCATCACTGCCATGAGAAGGGCCACATCAAGTGGAAATGTGAACAATGGAAGAAGGATAAAAATAAAGGAAAAAGAAGCAAGTTCAGAGACAAAATGACAGTGATAGTGACAGTGATGGAAGAAAATCTGCAGTAGAGGAGATCATGTCTCTCATGCATGAAGAACATGATGGCATCCGTAGTTCCACTATTGAGGAAAGGATCATTGTAGTTTTTGATGATACCATCAACCTTGCAGATGGTGATGAGATGACTTGGATACCGGACAACGGTGCTACCATACATGCTACATCTCATAGAGAGCTCTTAACAAACTGTACATCATGTGATTTCGGTGTTGTGAAGATGGGAAACAATGATAGAGCACAAATCATTGGAATAGGAGATGTGCACTTGGAGACTGAAAATTGTACGACACTAGTCCTCAAGTCGGTGAGGCATGTTGAGGCCCTACGGCTCAACATTATCTCGGTGGGATTGCTTGATAGAGATGGGTACTTGAGCCAATTTGGAAATGCACAGTACAAGCTCACCAAAGGAAATCTGATTGTTTGTAAACGTAACATGGTTTCAGTTTTGTATCATGTTCATGCTAAGCTTTCTGTTGCTTGTGTCAATGTGTTGCAGAAATAAGATGCCTGTGCTTTGTGGCACAAGAGACTTGGGCACATGAGTGAGAAGAGAATGATAGTGCTAGCGAAGAAAAATTTGCTAAAAGGCGTGAAAGGTGTTCACATCAATAAATATTCAGATTGTCTAGCAGGGAAGCAACACAGAGTTGCATTCAAGAGTCAGCCTCCTCACAAGAAGCCCGAGGTGTTGGACTTGGTACATTCCGACGTTTGTAAAATGTCGGTGAGGTCAATGGGTGGAGCAAAGTAATTTGTCACATTTATTGATGACTTTTCCAGGAAGGTTTGGGAATATGTATTGAAGGCCATACATCAAGTACTAAGTGTATTCAAGCAATTCCAAGTCTCGATTGAGAGAGAAACTAAGAAGAAGATCAAGTGCATTCACACTGATAATGGGGGAGAGTATATTGACCCATTTGATGCCTATTGCAAGGAGCAGAGAATTAGGCACCAATTTACTCCACCAAAGACACCACAACTGAATGGTCTTGCTGAGAGGATGAACATGAAAATTGTGGAGAGAGTTAGATTCTTGCTATCAAGTGCAAAGCTGCCGAAATATTATTGGGCTGAAGCTTTGTCGAATGCAGTTTATCTTATCAATCTCTCACCAAGTTATCCATTGCAAGGAGATGTTCCAAACATGGTCTTTTATGACAAGACATTCTCATATGATCACCTGAAGGTTTTTGGGTGTAAGGCATTTGTTCGTATCCCTCAAGATGAAAGGTCAAAGCTTGATTCAAAGACATGGCATTGCATATTTCTTGGCTATGGAGGTAATCAGTTTGGCTACAAGTTGTATGATCCAATAGCAAGAAAGGCTGTGAGAAGTCGTGATGTTGTGTTTGTTGAATGCCAAACAATTGAGGATATTGTGAAGACAAATGAGAAAGTTATGGAGTCAATTCCGGTGGGTGTTCCTCCTCAAAGACAATAGCAAGACATAAATGATTTTGACCCCTGTCCCGCAGATTCAACTCAACAAGAAGCTGAAGAGGATGATGCAGAAGATGTGCAAGATGATGCACATAGTGTTGCAGGTGTTGAAGATGCTCCGCAGCAGCAAGAGTATGAAAATGCTGAAGAAAATGATCATGATCAGCAGGAAGCACCATCACCAGATAGTCCACCAGCATATCTACTCACGCGGTACAACAGAGGCTGAGTTCCTTCCACTAGGTACACATCATATCAGTACGTGGTGTTATTGTCTGATGGTTCAAAACCTGAGTGTTTTTAGAGGAAATTCAGGTTGCAAGCGGTGCGGGACAACCCGCTAAGCCGCAACGCCGCCCCGCAAAAAAGGCCGAAGCAGTGCCGCTGGGCTGACCGCGTCGCTTGTAGCGGGCCAAAGCGGTGAGGTCGCATTAAGCACTAGCTTCCCGCAGAACCACATAGTCCCGCAAATCTCTCTTCCTCCCTCGATCGAACATATCCCTTTCTCTCTAACGATGGGGAAATCCCTCCTGGCGGCGCCTCATTCCCACCACCCCTGATCTTCCACCGCCCAGGCGCCCACCTGCTTGTACTGATGTTGGGGTCGATGGCAGCGGCGCCTCCATCTCGGGACTGCCTGGCCGGGATCATCGACGCCGGCGCCGCCTCCATCTCGGGACTGCCCCTCAGGGATCCGCCTCCCTCACGCGCTGAAGAGGATGGATCTCCATTGCTTCCCTCTCCAACTGGAGAAATCGTTGCAGGTGCAAGTGATTCTTCGACCCAAGTTCAAGGTGTGTGACCCAAGATCCTCTCTAGCTTGATGCTTTAGAATTACCGATACATGTTGATTCTGGGGACAAGTGTGCTGTTACTAAATTAGGAAATGCATCAGGTCCATCAGATGGACCACTCTCTAAATAATTGGAGAACTGGGGTTACTGTATATATTATGTACTTGCTTCAGAGTTTGGTTAAACTGAGCAAGTATCATTTGTTATCATCAAGGTAGTTTAGGTGTTCCAATGATGTAGAAAGCTAATTGTTAAAACTTCAGTTAACAAGAAGCCGTGATGTGTGCACAAGCATTGCTGTAATTTTATCAAGATATAGCTGAACCTAAACATTGAGGAACACACAAATCATGTATTCAACTTGCCATTCTCCTAGACATAAATAGGAAGATCACTCTAGGATTCTGACAGGTAGTGCAGCACAAATTGCAATCCTTCCGGGTCACTTGGAGAAGCTGAAGGGACTTGTTGATAGGTTGCTAAAACAATCATTTAACAAGAAACCAGGCCAAGATGTTTTTGTGTTTTTCTTTGACGTTAATGTTGTGTAGTCTACTCTGATTATGCTCTGTTATGTATCTTACGCAGTAATTAAAGGGTTTTGATTTGTATCAAATAATATCTTCATAACATATATCAAATTTATTATTTCTGTACATATAATTTATACTGTCCTCATTTTAAATGATACAGTTTGATGTGCTCCTAGTGATTTAAGCACTTGAAACTTCACAGTATGAACTTAAGTAACCTCGGTGTAAACCAGTTCTTTCAGAAACTTCATATCATGAACTATGTTGTGTATTTATTTTTGTAGTTCTTATACCGTGTGCAAATTATTGAAAATTTTCATATTCATCAACATATTAACATGAAAGACCTGCAAAACCAAGTTGTAGCTGCACCTACAAATGGAAAATCCCAAGATCCAAGCCAAGGTACATGCTTGGTTCTTTATTTTCTAGTATCCTTCACGTGCAGCCATTGTTTCACTTACAGTCTAGTTGATTGCATTAATTTGCAATCTTAGGTGATTCTTGTTTTATTTCTACTCACAGGTCAACAAAAAAGACCTGCAAAAACAATGGTTCTGGTGTGTAATGTTCAGAGTTTCTGTCTAGTTCCATTGCAATCTAGTTCTGTCTAGTTCATGTGTTCTTTCCAGAGATGTGCATGCTAGTCTGTAAAGTTGGCGTTGTCTGGACTAATTATGTAGTTCAGCAAACCTTTTTTTCAAACATCACTAGTTTGGTTTTGACATTTCACATAATAACCTGTTTTTTCCTTTCAATCAATTGAATTTTATAACATATTTTGAATTGGACACGCCTCGTATAATTTTGCTATATGATCTCTTGACAAGTGAACACAACCTGAATTGCAGGTTACATCATTATTACCTCTTCAGCGGTGGACGAGACCAGCTAGTTCATTACTGCAGCCATGGACACCTCCATCGACTGCTACTAGTGGTGCATGCTGCCCTCTCAGACATCTGCATTTTCATCGAGCTACCTTTGGATTTTGCCATGTGTATTGGAACTGTAGGAAGTTTTCAACTCTCGATGTTAATGCACGACATTGTTAGCAGGAACTTGCTGCTGAAATAATCTTCCTTATTTTCTGATATACATATATAAGGGTCTGGCTACACCGAGATTGACCTGGATCTGATTTAACTTATTTTCTGAAATAACCATCCTTATTTGCTGAAAGAACGCACGGTACTTCTGATCAGTTCAGCTAGCTCCTCTAAGCACACAATCATGGACTGGCTTCTAAGTTCCGATCGGTAGCTTGTAGCTAGCTAGCTCCTCTAAGAAGCTTTCAATTGAGATGCTCTGTACCGCGCCTATGTCATGCGGGATCATGCGGGATGGTGCGGTTTGCCGCTGTGTCCCGCATTGCTTCAGCGGAACGATGCGACGTCCCACGAACATCCACAGAGCATGTGATGTCCCTCTTCGCTCTCTAGCGTCCAGCCGCAACCCAGCCCCGCTTTCAACCTGAGAGGCAATGAAAAATATAAACAAGGAGTGGACTAACTGTAAGGGTATATTGCCCCTACGTGTGGTTTTGGTAATTAATGACAACCCCTATGGACTAATATTTTCATCGAGTTTATATGAAGGAATATTCCATAGGTACTACTTGTAGTCCATGTGTTGGATTCAAGTATGGATGCCATGAAGATAAAGATATACCATGAGTATTGGCATCAAGATCATTGATTTGAAGACATATATGTGATATGATCAAGAAGAAGAAATGAAGATGGAGTTCTCATGTGGAACTCAATATTAGCCATGCTCTAGCTTATGAGATAAGCAATTAATGATCAAGATCTTGAGAGCTTGATTCCAAGTGAAGAATTCAAGTTATGGCTCTAAGTCGGTGTCATGATAGTCTCATAAGTTGAGCTATGGTTGACTAAGATTTAGAGCATGCAAACAAATGAAGAATTCTTTATACACCTCAAGATAGTATGGTAGAGCATGAGAAGATACAAGGTTGACCAATACAAAGAGTGAAGAATAGATTCAAGTTTGGTCAACACATGAAGCATGAAGAATGTGCCACGTGAATTCATGTGGTATGGTAAGCCTTGTCAATTATGCTTCATGAACTAACCCATCATATATGTGCCCTTGTGTTGTCTATGTGGGTTAGGTATCTTTCCATGGGCATGCATCAAAAGTGAGATCTCATATATCCCATGAGAGGATGACATCAAGTGGTGATCGTCATCAAGGTTGAGTTGGGCAAGTGCAAGATGAGCATCTCAAGAGGATCATATGCTTGAAGCTTGCCGTCCATTTGCTGATAATGGACATGTGAAGATGTGCATCAATGGAGATTTACCATCACGGTGTATGGGGGAGCATTTGTGAGTCTTCACGAAGTAACGATGATCAAGTAAGTCATTCCGGCTTGAGTGGAGCTTGAAGAGTTATCATCAAGATCAAGCGGCATGCGCAAGGCAAAGGTATGTTCTTTCTAGGTTTTCCTTTTACCGGTCTCAAGGTAGTTGCTGGGAGACCGGATTATAGGATAGATAGCCGCACTATCAAGAGGGGCTTTCGGTTGGGTAACTTGATCACATCGTCTTAGGGAGCTCAACCCTTTGCATACTTTGCATATCCCTATTGCTTCTTGGTGTTTCTCTGTGTGAGGTTCTTGAGCTTGTTGCTAACTTTACAAGAAGCCCAAGTTCATCGAAAACGGAATCTGCATGCATCTTCTATTGCGTTTTCAAGTTTGGACGTCTTCACCGTTTCTTGACGGTGGGAGACTCCCTCTCTAGATTTATCTAAAAATATCATGTTGACGTCTTCACCGTTCTATCTGTCGTTATCTTTCCAACAAAATTGGTTTCATGTCAATTGGAGTTCGGGAGCATTTTCTGTGTTAAAATGTAGAAAAGTTGTTTAGCCCCTCGCCGTTCTGTGGTCCGGTTGGACCAGCCGTGGCGCCGGCTGGCCCGACGCCGACCGGCCCCTGGACCGGTGCCAACCGGGCACTATCCAGTAAGTTTTCCAGCTTCGCCCGGTGCTGGTCTGGCCTGAGGTCCGGTTTGGACCGGCCGGGTCCGGCCTATGGCCTGGTCTGACCGGCCCCCTGGACTGGATGGCCCGGCCCCTGGCCCGGTTGACCGGCTTCCTCGACTGTGCTGAGCTGAAACTCACCCAACGATTATATTTCTCCCTATACTATAAATAGGACTTCTTCCACCTTGGGTTGTACAAGTTCTTACACTCTCTCTCCTCCATTGTTGACTTTGAAGAACTTTCCCTCTCTCTTGATTCCCCCCATGATTCTTGCTCATTCTTGATGGATCTAAGAGAGGAGATCTAGATCTACAATCCCCACCAATCCATTTCTCCTCTAAGTGAGGGGAACCCTTTGGATCTAGATCTTGGAGTCATTTGTTGATTTCCTCTTTGTTCTTCCCCTCAAATCTCATCCTAGCATTTTTTGCTTTGGTGGGATTTAAGTGTGAAGGATTTGAACATCTCTAGTGTTCTTACTTTGCATCATTGCATAGTGTTGATCTCTCCACCACGATTAGTTCGAGTGAGAGACCGTGAGCTTGTTACTCTTGGAGGGAGACCTCCTAGTTGGCTTAGCGGTTGGTGCTCCGGTGATCTCTTCAAGGAAGATTGTGAAGAGCCCCGGGCTTCTCCTTCGTGGAGCCTGTGAAGTGGTTTTGGAGCTTGCCATCTCCGGAGTGGAGGAAGAGCTAACCATAAGGAAAGGGTCATTATCCTTCGTGGGTTTGGCTCGATTAATAGGCTGAGCCTTCGTGGCGTTAGGGAATCCTTCGTGGGACCTCCACCCCTCCAAACGTGACGTACCTTCTTGCAAAGGAAGGGAACACGGGAATACATCCTCGTCTCCGCGTGCCTCAGTTATTTCTATACCCGAGCTTACTTCCTGTGTGATAGCCATCGTGCTTGAAGTACATATATCTTGCTATCATTTGTGCTACATATATATTGTGCCTATCTTGCTTAGCTCTAGTTGTTGTTGTTGCACTTAGGTGAGCCTAGCATATCTAGGATTTGTGCTTGTAAAATAAACGTTAGTTTAATTCCGCATTCTTACAAGCCAAATTTGTAAGAGTTTTTAAATCGCCTATTCACCCCCCTCTAGGCGACATCTCGTCCTTTCACTAAGGCTATGCAAGAAGAGATGGATTCCTTGCATATAAATCATACTTATGAGCTGGTGAAGTTGCCTAAGGGCAAGAAAGTTCTAAAGAACAAGTGGGTCTACATTATCAAGAAAAAAGAGCACACATCACATCCAAGGTACAAGGCCAGGTTAGTCGTAAAAGGATTCAGCCAGAGAAAAGCCATTGATTTTGATGAAATATTTTCTCCGGTGGTAAAGATAACATCTATAAGAATGATCCTTGGCATGGCAACAAGTCTCAACTTGGAGGTTGAGCAAATGGATGTGAAGACAACTTTCCTACATAGAGAGTTGGAGGAAGAAATCTACATGGAGCAGCCTAAGGGGTTTCTTGTTAACGGCAAAGAAGACTATGTGTGCAAGCTGAAGAAAAGTCTCTATGGCCTGGAACAAGCACCAAGACAATGGTACATGAAGTTTGAATCTGTCATAGGGGAGCAAGGCTACAAGAGGTGTAGCTCATACCATTGTGTATTTATCCAGAGGTTCTCAGGTGATGATTTTATCATGTTGTTGCTCTATGTTAATGATATGTTGATTGTTGGCAAGAATGTCTCAAGGATGGCTAGACTAAATAAAGAGTTAAGCAAAAGTTTTGTTATGAAAGGTTTGGGTCCAGCAAAGTGTATTCTCGGCATGAGAATTGAGAGAGATAGAAAATCCGACAAGTTGTACTTGTCTCAGGAGAAATACATTGAGAAAGTACTTCGCAAGTTCAAGATGGACAAGGCAAGATAAGTAAGTTGTCCACTAGCAGCTTAGTTTAAGCTGAGCAAAAAGTAATGTCCCTCCACTGAGAAGATGGAAAAGGAGATGCAGAATGTTCCTTATGCTTCAGCGGTTGGGAGTTTGATGTATGCCATGGTGTGCACACGACCAAACAATGCTCAAGCGGTTAGTACTGTGAGCAGATTTATGTCCAATTCAGAAAGACCACATTGGGAAGCCCTGAAGTGGATCTTGAGATATCTCCGGGGCACTACAAATATGAAGATTTTTTTTGGTGATAAAGAGCCAGAGCTGATTGCTTATTCAGATTCAGATTTGGCTGGAGATATTGATGGCAGAAAGTCCACTTCGGGTTATTTGGTTACTCATTCAGGGGGAGCAGTGGCATGGCAAAGCAGGTTGCAAAAGTGTGTGGCATTGAACACAAATGGAGCCGAGTTCATTGCAGTAACAGAGGCGAGCAAGAAGCTATTGTGGGTGAAACGATTGGCTAGTGAGCTTGGGTTTAAGCAAGACAAGTATGTGTTGTTTTGTGACAACCAAAGTGCCATTCACCTAAGCAAGAATGCAAGTTTTCATTCAAGGTCGAAGCATATTGAGGTACACTATCATTGGATTCGAGATGTGCCGAATTTCAAACAAATGCAGATTGAGTAGGTGCACAAAAATGACAATGTGGCTAATATGTTGACCAAGGTGGTGACAAGAGGAAAGGTTGAGGTATGCCCTCGGCTCGCCGGCATGACTGCCGGTAGGCAATGAGACCCTCCATGATGTCGGGAGGGGGAGTTTGTTGGGCCATGTCCCTCCACATGGAGGTGTGTTGGTAGCCCAACATCAGCCCAGAAAGTCCAACACGTATCAATCGTTGAGCGAGGTTCGCATCCAACGATTGTGCTGCCTCCTTGAGAGGTAGATAAGGATAAAACCCTAGCCACCCTTGGTGGATGTAACCGAGAGAGAAAGAGCAATCCAGAACGTGGCTTCTTCTGTGAGAGGGTGAGAGAATACACCAGAACACCCAAACCAAGTGAGAATAGAGGAAGAAGAAGGAGATGTGATCTCTGTCCAGATTTTCGAGATCTGACCTGTCTGTCTTCAAGCTGGTGTTTGGAGGCTCAACGGTTCTTGGATTGGCTCCAAACTCGGTGATATTGTTCCTTACTATGATTACTATGATTTGAATAGCTGGTTTGAGATTTGGATCAGAGGAGAATCAGATTTGAGAGCGGTGAAGTCAGTACGGACTGCTGCAGTTTCAGCACATAGCAGTTTTGGGAGACGCACAGTTTGGGCAGGAAAACGGTGTCCGATTGAGATGATTTTTGGTCAGTATATTGGGAACTCATATGTATGCTTGTCTGCCAAGTTTGGTGATGATTGGGTCTTGGGTTTAAGAGCAGTTTGCTGATTACAGAATAGGACAGAATCTGTGATATCTCTGCTTAGTTGTATCTTGCCTCTTGTGGTTGCTGTTGTTGCTGCTGGTGGAAAACGAGATGAAGTGTGTTGTAATCTATAGATGTTTTAGAGAAAACTATGTACCAAGGTTGCACATAGTGAATCTTGCGTGGACCGGTTGGTCCACACCCTTGGTTTTTCCCTCTTCAAGTTGAGAAGGTTTTCCACGTAAATCCTTGGGTCACTTCTGCATGTGCTTGTGTTTGTTTTTTCGCTGCATCTATTGGTTGAATCTATCCTCGAAGTTTATCTTGTATTTGACACAGGTTGAGCATGGGTGGTTGCGCCCCTGCCCCAACACTTGTTACAATTACAGCTTGCTCATGTACGTACTTGTGCAGTTACATTATAGTTATCTACAACTAATCATGGAGTATGTTTCCCTTCCAACTATGATGGAATAGCATGGAGTATCACGGTTTCCAATTGTGCATGAAAATCATGCACATAATGTATGACAAGTAAATATCCAGCTAGCTACCATGATAGTCTTGTTGCTGATTACTCTTTTGCATTAATGATACAAATATCCAGTTAGCAAATTCAGTTCTATTTTGTTATGTTGTGTTAAAGTGCAATATTGCTTTCATAAAAATTCAGTTGTTTCCATTGATGCATGATTTTCCAGAAGAACAACATTATTAAGTTAGTTTAGTTTTGCCTTGCATAATTTAGTTTTAGTCATATTTTAGTTTCAGAACAACAAACTACTCCTGCATAATTTATTTTCAAAACAACAAACTACTCTTGCATAATTTACTTACCTTGCATAATTTAGTTTCAGGAAACTTCCCATCTATAATCGTTGCCTTGCATAATTTAGTTACCCTGCATAATTTAGTTTCAACAAACTTCTTGTCTATAATCTAGTTGCTTTTAGATAATTTAGTTTCAACAAACTTCTCCTGCATCTAGATTGTTAATTAACATGTCCTAGATTTCTGTGTTTTGTGTGGTTCATTTACTCCTACAAGAATATTTAGTCATAATTTAGTTTCAACAAACCAGTCCTGCATAATTTGTGTATTTTGTGTGATTCATTTACTCTTCTTCAACTTGAATAACTAATTGTAGTATCAGGCAGCATATGATGGTGTCCTAGATTTATGCAAGAAACTTGAATAACTAATACTTTTGAGTCATGCAGTCATAAAGAGAACATATCACAATGTCATGTCCTTGTTTATGTGTGTTAGCACATTATAGCGCAAGGAAATTATTGTATGGTGCAGTCATAACACAAAAGTAGTGTGTTAAATAAACTTTAGCACCACCTCAGTTGCTCACCATTTCTTCATCTTGTTCATCTATGTTGGAGTACAATTGAGGTCCGGGAGTACCATATTTATGTGGTGTGTCACCAATTTTTGTAGGGTCGGAGGAGAATTGCAGAATCGCAACAATGTGCGGGTCCTGGGCTAGGTGTCCTTTACCAGCCATAGATGCCGCTCGTTCCTTGCTGCCGTGGAGGGTCCCCGCCCTCACCCACACCTCTGTTTCTCCCTACACCCGCCCTCTCCGTGTTAAACATTGTATAGCTGTTGTAGTTAGAGTTGTATACGGTCTCCTGTATTTGTACAAGTCCTTGGTACTCAAGGCACCGTGTAATCTGTCCAATATATAAACACACCTGGCGACCCAATTAGGGTTAACACCGCACATACGTTTTTACATGGTATCATAGCTGGTCTTCCTAGATCGCATCTGACAAACGCCATGAGCTTCGCTTCGTCCTCCTCGTCGGCGGTTGCCCCGGGCGGATCTCTGAACGGTGTTGTTTCAGAGAAGCTCACAAGGGAGAACTACTTGAGCTGGCACTCTATGGTGCTGCCGGATATCCGTGGTGCCATGTTGATGGAGTACCTGGACGGGTCGGCTGAGGAACCAGAGAAGAAGATCGTGACCAAGGACAACGACGGCAAGGAAATTTTCGTCATAAATCCTGAATACGCGCGGTGGATTGCTCAATATCAGACCGTGCTCTCCTATCTCTTGCAGAACATGACAAGAGAAATTCTGACACAGCTCGTCAGCTTGAACACATCGGCAGCTGTCTGGACGAAGGTGACTGAGATGTTTGCGTCACAGTCGAAGGCATGAATTGTGCATCTGCGGACTCAGATCAACCAAACCAAGAGGGAGATTTTTTCCTCTGGAGCAGCCTACTTTGATCGTGTCAAGTCTTTGGCCGACGGGATGTCGACCTCTAGCAAGCCTCAAGATGATGAAGACATCGTCTCCTATGTGCTCGCCGGACTAGATGATCAGTATAATGGTTTGGTTGCAACAATTACCACAATGATCAAATCTCAGCAATCTGTGAGCCTTGGTGATCTGTACTCACAGTTTCTTGCATATGAATCTCGTCTAGATGATCAGCACCTGTCAGCGGTGATGGTGGTGACCTATCTGCAAACGCTGCATCCCGTGGCAATTATGGAGGCCGCAATAAGGGAGGAAGAGGTGTTGGATGAGGTAACTGGTGGTGGCGGTCGTGGACAGTATACCGGCAGCAACCAGTATAGCGGTGGAGGCAAGGTGGAGACTATTAGCAACGGCAAGGTGCAGGCCGCAATGATAGGCATGGACCCTCCGTGATATGTCAGATTTGTGACAAAGAGGGGCATCCTGCGTTTCACTGTTGGAAAAGGTTCAACAAGAGCTACCAAGGTCCTAATCCTGAGCGCTCGGCCAACACAGCAACTGGATCCTATGGGCTGAAGGTCCCTGGTTCATCGACTCTGGGGCTACTGATCATATTAAAGGGGAGTTGGACAAGCTGGCCACAAGGGCGCGCTAAAACGGTCAAGAGCAGATCCATGGTCCAAATGGTAAAGGTATGGATATACATCACATTGGTCAATATTTATATCATACCCCCAATCATAGTTTCCAACTCAAAAATATTCTCCATGTTCCTGATGCCACCAAAAATCTTCTCTCCACTCATAAACTTGCATCTGATAATCATGCATTTATTGAACATTGGCCTAATTTTTTCTCTATCAAGGATCAGGACACAAAGAAAATTCTCCTTCAAGGTAGGAGCGTGGGTGGCCTCTATCCTATGCCGGCTTCATCATGGTCGCCCAACAAACAAGCTCTTGGCGTCCAGTCCTCATCACATTGGCATAGGCGTCTAGGACATCCCTCTTCAGCAGTGGTCCAGAAAATTCTTCGAGAGAATAATATTCCTTTTAGTGAGTCCAATAAAGAGTTAGTGTGTGATGCATGTCAAAAGGCCAAGATCCATCAATTACCTTATCCAAAGTCGTCTAGTGAGTCGTCTTTCCCTTTAGAACTTGTGTTTTCTTATGTATGGGGTCCTGTATGTCCTTCAGTTGGAAGAAATAAATATTATGTCAGTTATATTGATGATTTCAGCAAGTTCTCTTGGATATATATGGTTAAAAACAAATCTGATGTTTTTCAACGCTTTCATGATTTCCAAAATCATGTTGAACGACTCTTTGATCGAAAATTCTTGCTCTTCAAACAGATTGGGGGGGGGGGTGAGTATCACAAACTCAATGCCTTTTTCCAAAGTGTTGGGATCTCGCATCATATTTCATGTCCTCATGCGCATCAGCAGAATGGATCAGCTGAGCGTAAGCATCGACATATTGTTGAGGTTGACCTATCTCTACTAGCTCATGCATTGATACGTCTCCGACGTATCGATAATTTCTTATGTTCTATGCCATATTATTGATGATACCTACATGTTTTATGCACACTTTATGTCATATTCGTGCATTTTCTGGAACTAACCTATTAATAAGATGCCGAAGTGCCAGTTGTTGTTTTCTGCTGTTTTTTGTTTCGTAAATCCTAGTAACGAAATATTCTCGGAATTGGACGAAACGAAGACCCGGGGGCCTATTTTGCCACGAACCTTCCGGAAGACCGAAGAGCATACGAAGTGGGGCCACGAGGTGGCCAAACCACAAGGCGGCGCGGCCAAGGGGGGCCCGCGCCGCCCCGTGGTGTGGGCCCCTCGTCGGCCTCCCCGACTCGCCCTTCCGCCTACTTAAAGCCTCCGTCGCGAAACCCCGAGGCGAAAAACCACGATACGGAAAACCTTACCGAGACGCCGCCGCCGCCGATCCCATCTCGGGGATTCTCGGAGATCTCCTCCGGCACCCTGCCGGAGAGGGGATTCATCTCCCGGAGGACTCTACACCGCCATGGTCGCCTCCGGAGTGATGAGTGAGTAGTTCACCCCTGGACTATGGGTCCATAGCAGTAGCTAGATGGTTGTCTTCTCCTCATTGTGCTTCATTGTTGGATCTTGTGAGCTGCCTAACATGATCAAGATCATCTATCTCGTAATACTCTATGTTGTGTTTGTCGGGATCCGATGGATAGAGAATACCATGTTATGTTAATTATCAAGTTATTACATATGTGTTGTTTATGATCTTGCATGCTCTCCGTTACTAGTAGAGGCTCGGCCAAGTTTTTGCTCTTAACTCCAAGAGGGAGTATTTATGCTCGATAGTGGGTTCATGCCTCGCATTGACACCGGGACAGTGACATAAAGTTCTAAGGTTGTGCTGTGTCTGTTGCCACTAGGGATAAAACATTGGCGCTATGTCCGAGGATGTAGTTGTTGATTACATTACGCACCATACTTAATGCAATTGTCTGTTGCTTTGCAACTTAATACTGGAAGGGGTTCGGACGATAACCTGAAGGTGGACTTTTTAGGCATAGATGCAGTTAGATGGCGGTCTATGTACTTTGTCGTAATGCCCAATTAAATCTCACTATACTTATCATGACATGTATGTGCATTGTTATGCCCTCTCTATTTGTCAATTGCCCGACTGTAATTTGTTCACCCAACATGCTTTTATCTTATGGGAGAGACACCTCTAGTGAACTCGTGGACCCCGGTCCATTCTTTTAATACTCGAAATACAAATCTGCTCGCAATACTTGTTTTACTCGTTTTCTCGCAAACAATCATCTTCCACACAATACGGTTAATCCTTTGTTACAGCAAGCCGGTGAGATTGACAACCTCACCGTTTCGTTGGGGCAAAGTACTTTGGTTGTGTTGTGCAGGTTCCACGTTGGCGCCGGAATCCCCGGTGTTGCGCCGCACTACATCCCGCCGCCATCAACCTTCAACGTGCTTCTTGGCTCCTCCTGGTTCGATAAACCTTGGTTTCTTTCTGAGGGAAAACTTGCTGCTGTGCGCATCATACCTTCCTCTTGGGGTTGCCCAACGAACGTGTGAAATACACGCCATCATGCATCCATGCCTCTCAAATGTTGGGATGAGGCCTTTCAAACGGTGTTTTTTTGATCAATCGTCTTCCTAGTAGAGTCATTGGAAATCAAACCCCTGGTGAGCGTCTATTTAAAAATAAGGGTGACTATTCGTTTCTCCAATTTTTTTGGTGTGCCTGTTGGCCCAACCTTCGCCCTTATAATTCTCGCAAACTGCAATTTCGTTCTAAGCATTGTGCGTTCCTCGGCTATAGTGGACAACATAAAGGCTATCGTTGCCTTGACATTGCCACTGGCCGTATCTATATCTCACGAGATGTAGTGTTTGATGAATTGGTGTTTCCTTTTTCCACCTTAAATCCCAATGCTGGTGCACAATTGCGCTCCGAAATTAGTATTCTACCGTCTCATATTCATCCTATGTTTGGGGATATTGATATTTTTGGCTAATGATGATGCTAATCCTGCTAATTACCCAGCTGTTGAATCGTTTGTGTAGGACACAGATGATTTTTTGTTCACCGGTGATTCTGGCGGGAACCAGGGGATAGATCGGAGGAATCCTCCTCGGGATCGTCCATGCAATCTGCCTCGAATCGAGCGCAGCACCAGGCGGGGCCAGGCGGGCTTCCTTCCTCTCCCAGCGTGGCGCGTGGCGTTCCATCCTCCTCTCCCACCCACTTGCCTGGACCAGTGATAGCAACATCGTCTGGCGCGACAGGCGCCTTTCCGTCAGGTGCCGGATCTTCTGCGGCTGGCAGCCCTGAACAGTCCTCCGCTGGATCTTCTGTGGAGACTTTTAGTGGATCTCCGA
Source organism: Lolium rigidum (assembly GCF_022539505.1). Lineage (NCBI taxonomy): Eukaryota > Viridiplantae > Streptophyta > Magnoliopsida > Poales > Poaceae > Lolium > Lolium rigidum. Next base: position 382,271,281 of record NC_061510.1, read on the forward strand.
ACAGTGACAGCTCCGGATCCTCTGCATCTATTCCTGCTGTATGTGAACCTGCTGCTAATCATCCGTGTACGCGCAGTCAAAAGGGCATTGTTAAGCCAAAAAATTGTCACTGATGGCCGTGTTAGGTTTGAAAAAATCCGCTTTGCCAACTTCTGCAGTACCGGTGAACCAGAGAATCTTGAGGAAGCATTAGATGATCCTCGATGGAAGGCTGCTATGGATGAAGAGTTTTCTGCTCTTTCTCGCAACAACACTTGGCATCTTGTTCCTGCTGAACATGGGCGAAATATTATTGACTGTAAATGGGTCTACAAGGTGAAGCGCAAAGCTGATGGCAGTATTGACAGGTACAAAGCCAGACTTGTTGCTAAGGGGTTCAAACAGAAGTATGGTGTTGACTATAAGGACACATTTAGTCTTGTGGTTAAAATCTACTACAATCAGGTTAATTCTGTCTTTGGCTGTATCTCGAAATTGGAAGCTCAGGCAACTAGATGTGAAGAACGTGTTTTTGCATGGTGTTCTGGAAGAAGAAGTTTATATGCGGCAACCTCCTGGTTATTTTGATCCCTCTCGTAAGGGTCATATCTGCAAGCTTGATAAAGCTTTGTATGGTCTTAAACAAGCTCCTCGTGCGTGGTATGCTCGACTTAGCTCTAAGCTTCATCAACTTGGTTTCTGCATCTCGAGCTGATACTTTGTTGTTCTTCTACAACAAAGGGGGGGTAACTATCTACATTGTAGTCTATGTTGATGATATTATTGTAGTCAGTTCCTCAGATTCAACAGTTGATGCTCTTCTTAATGATCTCCGTATGGCTTTTGCTTTAAAGGATCTAGGAGAGCTTCACTATTTTCTGAGTATAGAAGTCAAGAAGGAAACTGATGGGATTATTCTCTCTCAAGAGAAGTATGCTCGAGACATCATTGCTCGTGTAAACATGACAGGTTGTAAGCCGGTTGATACTCCCTTGTCAACCTCGGAGAAGTTGTCATTGGTGGATGGTGATATGTTGAGTAGTGATGATTCTACTCGTTACACGAGTATAGTGGGAGATCTTAAGTATATTACTTTAACTCGACCTGATATTTCATATTCAGTTAATAAGGTCTGTCAGTTTTTGCATGCACCCACTACTTTTCACTGGACAACAGTCAAAAGGATTCTGCGATATTTGCAGGGAACAATCTCATTAGGCTTGCGGCTAAGTAAGTCTAACTCTATATTGCCCAGTGCTTTTTCTGATGCTGATTGGGTTGGATGCCCTGATGATAGGAGATCTACTAGTGGCTTTGTTGTGTTTCTTGGATCTAATTTGATTTCATGGAGTGCACGGAAACAGGCAACGGTTTCTCGATCCAGTACTGAGGCTGAGTATAAAGCCCTAGAAAATGTCACTGCTGAAGTAATTTGGGTACAAACTCTGTTGAAGGAGCTTGGAGTACCACAGCCTAGAGCTACGTGTTTGTGGTGTGATAATATTGGAGTTACGTATTTGTCTGCTAATCCTGTGTTTCATGCAAGGACAAAGCATATAGAGGTGGATTATCACTTCGTTCATGAGAGGGTAGCTCAGAAACTTTTGGACATACGGTTTATACCTTCAGGAGACCAACTTGCAGATGGCTTTACTAAATCACTCTCTTCAAGACAGTTAGAGGCTTTTAGCACTACGGGAAAAATATGCGTCGCCGTGCAGCATTTCTTTGCCGTGTGTCCCCGCACGGCAAAGAAATCTTTGCCGTGCGCACAGATAAAAACGCACGGCAAAGACCTTGGTCACGGGAAAGATAGACACAAGCGCACGGCAAAGATACGATTCACGGCAAAGATGGAAGAGGCCGCACGGCAAAGAAAGGTGCACGGCAATGGTCCAACACACCGCACGGCAAAGACTTGGTGCACGGCAAAGGCGTTGGGCATTGCCGTGCCTCATCCTTTGCCGTGCGTGCAGCTGGGTTGCACGACAAAGCAGCCTTTGCCTAGTGTTTTTGAAAAAACGCACGGCAAAGAAGCCTTTGCCTAGTGTAAGCGCACGGCAAAGATGTAGAAACTGGATTTTTTCTCATCTCAAAAGGCATGGCATGGATAGTTATCAACAAACAAACACATAGCTCAGTGGCAAGGTTGCACGATTTCCCTACTCTGTGTCCTAGGTTCGATTCCCAGACCAGCCAGTTTGGGGCCTTTTTTTAGATAAAACATGTTAGGCACACGGCAAAGAAGCGACCTTTGTCGTGCGGCGTCACACGGCAAAGCCTTTGCCGTGCAACGTTGGCGAGTCACATGGCAAAGAAGCCTTTGCCGTCGATAACATTGCCGTGCGATCTTTGCCGTGCGGGGTCGCATGGCAAAGCCTTTGCCGTGCAAATAGGGCTCTTTGCCGTGCAAATAGTTACACGGCAAAGCCTGTTTTTCCCGTTTAGGCGCAATCTTAACGTAGATAAGTTATGATTGAGGGGAGTGTTAAACATTGTATAGCTGTTGTAGTTAGAGTTATATACGGTCTCCTGTATTTGTACAAGTCCTTGGTACTCGAGGCACCGTGTAATCTGTCCAATATATAAACACACCTGGCTTGGGTTAACGCCACACATACGTTTTTACACTCCGCTATGGCTTGGGCGACCTGAGACTCTGGACGATCTGGGTGACCTCATGGTGTGGACGATCAGAGGATCATGCCACCTTTGGTTTAGGAGAGCATGCGACCTGGGGCTTTTGACGGTCAGGGATCATGGCATCATGCAACCTGGGTAGAGAGAGCAGGTGACGCGGACGATCATGGGATCAAGGGAGCTGGTTAGAGTGGAGGAGTGTTGGGCCAGGGTGGAGATGGAAGACAACAACACTTGTTGTGATTCAAATTTACACGTAGAAATAGAATGCGATGTAAATTTTCTTGTTTTTCACCTTGTCAAAAAAAAATCCGTAAACGTCTTATATGTTTTAACACGGAGTGAGTAATTCATAAGAGCGACCAGCTGCTGCAACGAGTGCCGAGGGACAAACCGCTCTCCTACCACAGAGTATTATGTACATCACTTGTGCACACCTGAAACAGCGGTGGCCAATGAGGCGACAATGAGCCCCGTACGTAATTTCATCAACTCCACACACGGGGGCGCTTCATATCCTTAACAACTGACAAGTACTTCTACTACGTTTCCTCGTGAACTCTGCAGCGACCATGTTAGATCCCCACGCACGTACTAGTTCAAATGCTGCAGGCAGCTCCCGCTCCTACGTTACTGTCACAGGACACCTACATGGCGCGCGATTTCCGTGGGCTAAAACAGTAGAGAGAGTACCAACAAGGCCTTCGACAAGCAGCGGCGAGCAGGCACTACAGGAATGGGCCTAGACGCCGACGGCCAAACCCTACGCCGAGGGCATTTTATCGGGGCCGTCGGCGTACGGCCTCGCCAGGGCAGCGCCGGAAGCCGACCGTCGGCGTCTAGGTACCGTCGGCGTATAGGCTCCTACGCCGAGGGCCGCCGTCGGCGTCTACCTGGCCCTCGGCGTAGAGGTCTCCATCACCTCCCCTCGCACCCGCACCGTCACCGCCCTCTCACGGCGTCAGACAGACACCGAGGGCTACCCTCGGCATAGGGCATGGCCACCCTATGCCGACGGCCACCCTCGGCATATAGATTTTTTTTATTTTTTTCTTTTTTCTCTCTCTCATATTACTTTATATTATGTTTCTATTATTTATTTACTAGTATGCATTATGTAAAAAATGGTTCTATTTTTTAAGAATTCCCTAACCCTAACTCTAACCCTAACCCTAACTCTAACCCTAACCCTAACCATAACCCTAGGGTTTCCACATACATTGCTAACGCTAACTCTAACCCTAACTCTAACTCTAACCCTAACCCTAGGGTTTCCACATACATTGCTAACCCTAACTATAACCCTAACCCTTACCCTAGGGGTAGATCTGCGGGGTCCCGCCCTAGGATCTGTATGTGGAAACTCCCGCCACGGCTCAAACGGAGCCTAATTTATGGTAAAGTATGCCCAACCTATGGTTTACATGTACATATGTCCTAAACAAAGAAAACAAGTAAAAAGTCCATTGGTAAACCCTCGCACGGAGAAAGCTATAGGGGTAGATCTGCGGGGTCCCGCCCTAGGGTTTTCCAAGATACAGACCATCGGAGCGTCGGAATCGCTGGAAAACTTGCATATGCCCATAACATATGTGTACAATTGTGATGTAAGGTTTGGCTAACCTTGCATGTACAATTGAGATGGTTTTATATCCAAGGCTACCCCCCCCCCCCAGGTGTGTCCGGCTTCTCGGACAGGGGGTTACTACACTTAGGCAGATTCTGCATGTATAGGGGGGAACTCTCTCGGAGGTGAACCGGAGAGAAACTTGAGATCATATGTGATGATCATTGTTTCCACATGTACCTATGACCTAACCAAGCTCAAATGGAGGCATATGCCCACCGGGGGACCCCCGATGGGATGCAGTCAAAGGGGTAGACCGCGCGGTCAACAGAACTAGGGTTTCTTCGGAAATCGAGCATCGGATCTAGGGAAGGGCCCCAAAACTTGTGTGTGTCCACATGGCATGCACAAAATTGATTTGAGATGGTTTTATATCCAAGGCTACCCCCCAGGTGTGTCCGGCTTCTCGGACAGGGGGTTCCTACACTTGGGCAGATTCTGCATGTATAGGGGGGAACTCCCTCGGAGGTGAACCGGAGAGAAACTTGATATCATATGGGATGATCCTTGTTTCCACATGTACCCGGGGAAGAATTTGAGTGTCTACATGCAGCCGATTGTGGAAGATTTGAACCACTCTTGGCACCACGGGACATTGACGTACGACCGAGCATCGAAGACAAACTTCTGCATGAGAGTTTGGTTGCAGTATACCATGCATGACATGCCCGGGTACGCCCTAACATGTGGATGGTGTACAGCTGGTAAGTGGCCATGCCCGGTGTGCGGGCATCGGCTTGAGTTCCTTTGGCTACGAAGGGTCGCAAGTATGTTGCGTTTGACACGAATCGACAGTTCCTCAAAAGGAGGCATCCGTTTAGAGAAGACAAAAAGAACTTCAAGAAGGGCAAAGTTGTGCATGAAAAAAAGATGTGCCGAAGTTTGATGGTACACTTGTTGAAGCCGAGCTACGTGCTCTCGTGCCGGCAGCGACGCCAACTGGCCATCAATTTGAGGGATATGGTGTAACGCACAACTCGGACTCACGAGGCGGCTTTAACGAAGCTCGAGTATTACATGGACCTCGAACTTCCCCATAACATCGATGTGATGCACACTCGTAAAGAATGTCGCGGAGTCCGTCTTTCACACATGCCTGAACATTCCCGGGAAGTCAAAGGATAATGTCAAGGCTAGAGTCGATATTGAGATCCTCTCGTGATAGGGAAAAATTACACATGAAGCGTCCTATTGGCCGTCAAAAGAATTGGTTCAAGCCGCATGCCAACTTCTGCCTTGATTCCATCCAAAAGAAGGAGGCATTCGCGTGGCTCAAATACGTCGTGATGTTCCCGGATGGTTATTGCTCGAATATGAGTAAGGGAGTTAATCTTTCGACGGGAAAAGTCACCGGGCTCAAGAGTCACGACTATCATATATGGATTCAGCGGCTCATGCCGGTGATGCTTCGAGGGTATATCCCCGAGAAAGTCCGGCGAGTGCTTGCGCAGTTGAGCCATTTCTTCCGCACGCTCCGTGCTAAGCGGATATGTCCCGAGGTTATTGCAAAGCTACAACATACAAGTGCCGGAGTTGCTATGCAATTTGGAGATGATATTTCCGCCGGGCTTCTTTACTCCGATGGCACATCTCATTGTGCACCTCGCCAACGAGGCACTCTTGGGTGGTCCGGTGCGGTTTCGTTGGCAGTTCTGTATTGAGAGAGAGTTTAAGTATATTCGAAAGATAACTGGAAACAAGGCCAAGATTGAAGCATGCATAGCTGAGGCAATATGCCTTCGGGAGATGGCAGATGCCGCGACAACGTACTATCCCGATGATGTTCCCACTCAGCATAACCCGGTCACTCGTTACAATGTCGACGTGCCCGAGAATGACCCCAAGCTAAAACTATTCCAATTCCCCGGTGGCAAGGCTGGTAAAGGAACAACATATAAATTGGAGAACGAAGAGAAGGATTGTATAATGCTATATGTGCTTATGAACATGGAGGAAGTGATCCCATTCGTAAGGTAAAATGGTGAACAAATTACTTTGCAGCTAGTAACCTCGTCTCGGTCTAATGCTTATTTTCTCCTTTCAGCGAATTCACGGATGAAATGTGGCCGTATGATGAATTGCCCGAAACCTCGGAGATGGACACTCTATCGAAAGACGGTGCTCCCGGAATTAATAAAAACTTTGTGACATGGTTCATGGAAAAAGTAATTTCTAACCTTTCCTCTTACATTGCAACACGTGACTTGTCCCTCTTATTACACGTAACTAATGCACACAACAAATTTGAAATGTTCTTGTAGGGCCGTGAGAGAAACGTTGATATGATAGATGAGTTGAAATGTGTTTCCCAAGGTTGTAGCCGTGAGGTGACCAAGTATGAGAAGTATGATGTGAATGGGTTTCGCTTCCACACGGAGACGCACCGAAGGGCCGGGCGAATCCCAAAACGATAAATACTGGGGTCTTCACCAAAGGAGCCAACAACTTTGATTACTACGGAAGGTTACAAAGTGTATACGAGTTGACATTCAATCGTACGAACGTGCAACTCAATATCGTCGTGTTCAAGTGTCATTGGTTCGACCCAATAGGTGGACAGAGAAGTGATAAGTCCATTGGGTTAGTTGAAGTTAAGCCTTCAACCACCTATAGCGGAGCCGATGTCTTTATTGTGGCTCACCAAGCCAAACAAGTTTATTATTTGCCCTACCCATGCCAGAAAGCGGAACTCAAGGGTTGGGAAGTCGTCTTCCGGTATCGCCACATGGTAACCTACCGATTCCCTCTGAGGATGATTACAACAACATTGACCCCGTGACATACGAGGGGATTTTCTATCAAGAGGAACAGGACTTCGGGGAATATATTTTAGAACCGTTTGTTCAAGAGGACCTCGGGAACGATGCGGAAACTCGTGGTGAGTCGGTGGTGGATCTAAAGGACATATCTATGCTCGAGAAGTTACTTGAGGCGAATGACAATTATGATGAGCCTCCACCCGTCGACCCTTCAACTTTGTACTCACAAGATAGTGATAGTGATAGTGGGCCGAGAAAGAGAAAGAGAAAGAGAAAGAGATGGAGTATGAGAGTGAGCATGAGAGCGATGATGGCTGGTGAGGGTCTTTTATTCTTAGTATTTATTATGTCAACATGCTTCTTAATTGCATTGTGCCTTTTATTCTTAGTATCTTCATTTTATTATGTCAACATGCTTCTTAATTGCATTGTGCCTTTTATTCTTAGTATCTTCATATAATATGTCTTTGTGCTTAAGCTGTTTTATTCTTCTCAATGCGGGTGACTGGACAATATGAGCAGCGGCAAGGCGGACTCCGAGAGCTTGCTTAAGACGGCGGCGCAGGTGAAGAGGAATATTCCTAGACCCACTAGACGGAGTGATCGAGCCCCGGTGCAAAATCCGCGTTACGCCGATGGTACCGATGGAGGACGAGGTCGAGGAGGACGAGGTGGAGGTCGAGGACGAGGACGAGGAGGACGAGGTGGAGGACGAGGTGGCGGCGGGGTACACATGGACTTTGACGAGCCACCCTCCGCTTCCGGCGACGTGGCTCCTGAGTTGTACCTAGAGGGTCCGTCTAGTGGGGAGGTGGAGATGGAGACGGAGTCTACACACGAGTCGGACTCTAGGGCTGAGTTGGAGGTGATGGAGGATGGGGGTGCGCCGAAGCCCTTGAAGCTTCGTGGAGAAGCTAGAGTCCCCGATGCGAGGAAGGAGCCGAAGACCCATGATGACAAGGCCCTTATCATTCCTTCGAGCGATGAGTAAGTGTACTACTTCAGAAATTTCGAACATGTATTTTCATCTTGGGCATAATAAACAATTTGGCATGTGTACTAATGTGTGATTTATTTGCAAGCAACTCGGACATGGGATGCCAAGCCCCCCGCATGCCTAACAGCTTGCTTGGGGCTACGATTAAGAAGTTCTGGCCCGGCAGATACACTCCCCTTAGCACGGTCCCCGGTGGCCCGACGAAGCTAGCCACTACTTGGGCGGACTATGAGGATGCCCCTGCCGTAGGCTTCGCGACAGCTGCCGAGGCTGTGACCACCAAGTTCCGGGTAAGGCATATATTTCTCGAGCACCGTTCATAGTTGATGACCCTAATGTGCTAACTCATGACTTTCACAACTGATTTATGCATGATTGAAGTGCTTCTATCGTGTGGACCCGGAGCATGACACGCAGGCGCGTCTCACTTTGCGTGGCGCTTGCGAGAGGTTGACACCGCAGCGAGTGGTACAACCAAAAGTTCACCAGCGCTAGTGCCTTCTGGGCTAACAAGGGTAAGAGGGTCAAGAAGGAGTACTATGTTGGTAACGAGCCTACGGACGAATGGGCAATGACCATTGAGGAGTACATGTCGGTGAGTAAAATGTCAATGAGATTCTACATTGTCTGCTAAGTTTTCATTGAATTATCTTGAGCTGAGTATTGCGTTTTCAGGTTTGTCCCGAGTGGGCCGAGCAGCATAGGGAGGCATGGGAGGAGCTGATTAGGGCGAGGTGGCTCAGGCAGGACGAGGAGTTTGCAGCCGTGTCGAGGCGTAACATGGAGAACCGAGGCACCGGTGGCACACACTGCGCGGGAAACCGCGACTACACCCGCTTCAAGGGGAAAAAGGTATGTATATACATGGAACGACCTTCTTTCATTTCCCGTCATGTCTCATTTGTGGTACGCTTAACTTTTCTTTTCGCGATGCAGGTGGCCGAGGCACCACCGGGGTGGTGCTTCATGATGCCCGGATATATGACATGATGCGGACGAAGCGAAGCCCAATCCCGCATTGCCTCAGCCACGGTACTACGGCAATGCCAAGGCCGCCAAGGAGGACTACTGCGACATGGTCAAGTCTCGTCACCCCGAGGTGGATGACCCCTTGAGCATTCCGGTCGACGAGGAGTCGTTGGTCCTGTCGGGGCACGGGCGTCCGCATTGCCGTTTCCCTTGGCTGAATAAGGCGGTCAAGCCTACCCACTCCACGAGGTACACGCGCCTCAAGCATACCCTCACCGCCGACAGCCCCCAGCCTCGTCCACGGCCTGCTCGTCCACCCGCCTACGATGTAAGTTTTCCTCATTTTCATCCTCTTTCCGGTTTTCCTTCCTACATGGCTAAGTGTTTACGAGATTCATTGTTTCTGAAATTGTAGCCTGAGTTCGAGGCGGCCTTCGAAGCCTGTAATGAAGCTTATCAGCAGGCCGCTGCGTAGTGGAATAGGCAGAATACGGCCTACATGGCGTATATAGGAGTAAGTTTCGAATCTTTCTTCTCGCGCAAGTAGATGACAAGTCTCAGTTTGATGCTTTATTTCTGCAAAGCCTAACTTGTAACCTATCTTGCAGGAAATGATGATCTCTATGTCTACTTGGTACACCGCCACCGGCTCGAGTTACCGTGGCGGGGGACATGCCTATCATGCCATCGAGGGCAGCTTTCGCTGCGACTTACTACGGATCCACACCGGAGGTAAGTTCTTTGCCAAACCGGTAGTTACCACTTTTCTTTGCCTCGCAAGTTGCTAACATGTAGGGAACATGTAGGGAACGGGATGGTCCGGGAACCGAGGCATCGCCGGGTGGGCGCGAGGTCACACCGGTTCATGAAGGTGGTCGGTCTCCTGGGCGTTCTGCTGGTGCCTCTCCGTCGACTACTCCTGGGACTACTCCCGGTGCCTCTCCGTCGACTTCTCCTAGGCATACCACCGGTCCTTCTCCGGGTGGTTCTTCCGGAGCTTCTACCGGAGCGCAACCCCGGGCTGCTCGTTTCGCCAACGATGTGGGCGGACACACCCCGCCCGGGTCCTTCCTCCGCTAGTCGGCTTAGAACTAGGGTTGCTTGCTACTACTATGTATGCTACTATGACATGGCACTCTCCGCTCTCCGCTTGTATGCTACTATGTGCACCATGTATGCTACTATGTGAATTATATGCTATTTTGGTGAATTATGGCGAATTTGGTCGATTTTGGATGAATTGGACCTGCTGAATTGAATTTGAATTGCAACAGGAACGTAAACAGAGAACAGAAACTGAACTGGAAAAAGAAAAAAAAATATTGCAAGGCCTACGCCGACGGCATTGCCGTCGGCATAGACACTAACATGGACCATATGGTCAGGTCTATGCCGACGGCAATACCGTCGGCGTAGACTATGCGTCTGGACGGCCGCCACGTGGCCATGCCATGCACGTCTCTATGCCGAGGGGGTTGCCCTCGGCGTAGACGACCACCTGGCAGCACCAGCTCGCGCCACGTCGCCCGTTCGTCGCCGGGCCGCTGCCTCTATGCCGAGGGGGTTGCCGTCGGCGTCTGCCGACGCGCCGTTAACGGTGACGACGCGCCGCCAGGACAGGCCGAGGGCAGAGACGCCGAGGGCTCACCTGGCCGTCGGCGTAGGTGACGTACGCCGAGGGCCAGACGTACGCCGACGGCGAGCCTACCTATGCCGAGGGACCTGGACGCCGAGGCCATACGCCGAGGGCTGCCGTCGGCGTAGCCTACGCCGAGGGCCAGGCGTGGCTACGCCGAGGGCAGCCGGCCGTCGGCGTCTCGGGCGATTCCTGTAGTG
>NC_061510.1:382282187-382323244 GCF_022539505.1 Lolium rigidum
AGGCATTTGTCACCTATTGACTCCCTTGGTCTCTTCAGTCACTATCAATTGTATACCACTACCGTGTCACTCTGGTGATGTAGACTGGCCTGCATCAGGGTAGATTTTATTTGGGTGGTGTAGACTATTATAGGTCTGAACTATGCGAGAAGTTTGAGACGATACATATATTTAACAGTTTGAGCTTGCTCTTATAATCATCACTATTATTGAAAACCATATGAACTGGCAATAATCAAATGGATTACTGTGTTTATCTGAAAAATAAGGTAACTTAATATTGTTATTACTTATCACTGCTCTAATTATTAGTACACTCCGTACAATTTAAAGCGTGGTGCATCATGTTGCCTGGGAGTCAATTGTTATTCTCTACTTGTATCGGATTACGGTGATGTGAGGCAAGCTAGTTTGAGATTTATAGTAAACAAACACATAGTTTTTATTTATTTATTTATTTTAGATCTCCGTTTATTTAGTTGTTAATGACTCTAGGGAGCTGGTTTTCTTAGTTTTAGCTTTCTTTGGACGTTTGAGACTATAACTTTTTGGCTATTGATTTGAAGATTGGCCTACTGACATTCATGGTGTCATTTACGTGAGAGATGAAAATACGTCGCTATGTATGACCGCAGATGTCTAACTGAGGTAACCCCGTACACGAGAAAATGACAGTGAAGAAATGACAGATAAATATGTATATATTAACCATCACACAAATTCTGATGAATCACAGTGAGAGTAACTTGGAATGGTAGGTGTGATTAGACCAACTTTGTCAGTTAGCTGGTCATCCGATTTTCACCCGAGAAACTGCCCGCTTCTTTCCCGGGAGAGATAAGAAATTGGCTCGTGGAAAATGGAAAAGGTCATGGTGAAAGCATAGAATCTGCTGGTAGCACACATTTTGCATTGTAATAAAGCACGTTGGCGCTCCAAAAACGACTGCAAATGAATTGTACTGTGATATATGGGCCATACTGAGTTTTGGGCTGATATTACTCTGGCCCATGGGTCGTTTACAGCCCATATTACTAAGCCCGACTCTTGCTGCATTTCCAATTCGCTCCAAAGCCTGATGTGATGTGATGCAAGAACGCATTACTCTGGCCCATGGGTCGGCAACCACGTGCATGCACGAACACCGGCATTAATTATTCTCGACACTCCCCTAATCACAACTTGAAAGCTTGAAAGCATAAGAGTCATAGCTTCTTCATAAATTCTCCAAAAATCTTGTGGTAAAAAAGATGACGGTCAAGCATCTGCTGCAATGCGAGATCGGGGAGTTCCCATGCAAATACTTGGGGCTGCAGTTGTCCACGGGGACCTTGAGCCGCGTGCACTAGCAGCTTGTGCTTGATCAGGTGATTGCATCCCTTCTAGCGCGGCAACGTGGGCTCCTCGCAAGGTCTGGTAGGTTAATCCTCATCAAGTCGGTGGTCACAGCTCGGCCGATACATCAGTTGCTGGTTATGGAGGCGCCAGTGTGGTTATTGGATGAGATTGACAAGTGGACCATAGCGTTCTTTTGGGCAGGGAAAGAGGGCTGTCAATGGGGGGCAATGTCTTGTGTCCTGGCAGTAGATCTGCAAGCCGGTGTGCTACGGTGGCCTGGGTGTCCACAATCTTAGGTTACAGGGGCTAGCGCTGCGGATACGGTGGAGTGGCTCCGACATACGGATCCGGCCAGGCCTTGGCAAGGTCTGCCGGTGATGAAAGATAAGGAGGCGGTGGAGGCTTTCAATAGTTTGGTCTTGATCAAAGTTGGAGATAGTGCCAAGACCTTGTTCTGGACTGATAGATGGGTTAGAGGATCGGCTACGATGGAGCTTGCACCGGCGGTGTTTGCGACGGTCAGTATTCAGAGAAGAAGCAGACGTACAGTAAGGGAGGCCATGTAGAATCACAGCTGGGTAAGCGACGTTGGGTCCGATGTTGTGCCTGAGGGTTTGGTCAAATGTTTGCGTATCCTAGCGATCTTGTGCACTAACGATCGCGAGGCGGCGGCAGATGATGTTTTCGCTTGGTCGTGGCCTCTTCGGGGCAGTATGATGCAAGATCGACATACAAACTCCTTTGCCAAGGATCAGAGAGATGGGAGGGGGCTAGCTGTGTATGGAGGAGCTCGACACCTCTCAAGTGCAAGATTTTTGCTTGGCTTGTGCTACAGTTCCGGCTATGGACCTCAGATCGGACGGGTTGCAGGACAGTGTATCTAACTGCTACACATGTCTGCAGGAGGTGGACACAGTTAGTCATGTCCTGGTGGGATGCGTTTACGCCAGGCAGGTCTGGTATCGATGCTTGGTGACGGTTGGTCTCTCAGTGCCTATCCCCACGGCCACTGACTCGCTGCACTCATGGTGGTTTGAGGCATAGTTTTAAAAACCGAACCGGTGATCGAACCGGTGAGGCTGTCGGTTTAGATTTTTACCGATCGGACCACTGGTTCACCGTTTCACTGTCTGGTTTTTTAAGATGTAAAATAATATATATTTAATTATAAAAGCTGAAATAAACAAATATATTTGTAAACATATTTCAAACTTGACAAAATAATTCACATACAAATACATAAGCAACAAAATAATATATATATTTCAACTACAAAACTACGTGTTGTCGTTTTTCCAACTAGCAGGATTAGCAATCAAGGTGTAATTTGCCATTCCAAGACAAGTAGACTAACTGCCTAATACACATGTTAACTAAAAATTTAGTAGGGCCCCTAGAAAGCAGTCTAGCTAATAGCTAAACAGCCAAAGCAGTAAATCGTGAGGCAGTTCTATCATGCAACAACGTAGAAAACAAATCTTTCTCTTTCATATCACAAGTCGAGCTGGTCAGCAGGCAGTTCTCCAGCGTGCGCTACCACTTAAAGATACAAGGTTCGAACCCTGCTTCCGTCAAAATAATTTTTCGACAGCTTGACCATCGAGCCGGACAGACCGGATGACCGGTTTATTGCATAAAACCACCGGTCTGACCGCGATTTTCCGGTTTATCCTGGTTTACTTGCGCGAATGGTCCAGTGCGCTTATAGAACCGCCAGAGGTTCTGGTTCCGGTTTTTTCCGGTTGAACCGCCGGTCCGGTCCAGTTTTTAAAACTATGGTTTGAGGTCCGGAAGAGGTTCAGGAAGAAGGAGAAGCGAGGGTTCCATACGCTGGTGATCTTGATTAGCTGGCGCCTCTGGAAGCAACGCAATGCGAGGGTTTTCGACAATGTCACAAGGCAGTTTTCAGGGGAGGCCTTGGTGGACCAGATTATGCTGGAATGGGAGCTTTGGTCTAAGGCTGGCCTAGGAGGGTTTCACTTCTTTGCGAGAGTAGTGCACTGTGTGCATGCATGCGTGTGTGTGTGAACCGTGGAGTTGCTTGACAAAACATTGGCACAACGGCTTTATCATTCGTGTACTTTGTTTCTCCCTTCTATAAAGCTAAGGTACGTAATTGCGTACTCTCGAGGAAAAAAATGAGGAGTAGAGTAGAATATTTTGTTAAACCTCCTTTGACCCTAATAAAAAAATAAGGAGAAAATGATACTCTCTCTGTCCATAAAAGGATATCTCAATTTTGGATAAATTTGGATGTATCTAGATACTAAAATGGAACTAGATAGATTCAAGTGTTGACAAAGTTGAGACATATTTATAGACGGAGGTAGTGAACATATAAATTTTATTGTTCTTTGTTAACTCACTATGAAAGAAATCCGTAGTTTTAGAGAATAATAAATATGATGTGTATACTTTTGAAAAACATGGGTGGGGAAAATAGAACTATCACTTATTATCTTATCTTGATATCACCTAAATACCCTTGATAAGAACTTGTAAAGTAAACCCCGAAAAAGAGAAAGGAGTGTAAATATGATCATTTGAACATGAATAGTTTAGAAAGATAGTCCCACATTTCATAGATAATGATATGTAATTTGGTAGAGTGTATGTGGTTTATCATCCTAAGAAAGCCACACATATTTATGTGATGCCCAATATAATGAATTGTTGGTATATGTTGCAGAAGCGTCTAGTTCGAAAACATCCATGATATAGCGGTTCCACCATGTGGGGACACGAAGTCGGTTTACAATCTAGCATTATGGTGGTCACATAAATAGCCTACAACGTGTATCGATTTATACCGGAGTCTAGATTTCTCGAGAAGACAAGGCCAAGATCCTCTATGCCTAAATTGGAAGACATTCTTCACTCTCGACCAATGGCATTCGGTGGGAGTTGTGTTGTGTTTAGCAAGTAGATTCACTGCAAATGTGAGATCGGGTCATGTAATTTGCAAAATACATGCGCCTCCAATGATAGTGAGGTATGTAACCTCGGGTCCAAACATCTCTTCTTCATCGTCCCTTGGCCTCAATGGATCTTTCTCCGTGTCTAGAGAATGAAACACCATACAAAGGAGAACGACACAGTTGTTTTACCCGATTTGAGGGTAAACATTTAGGGCAACTAGGAAAATCATACGAATAGGACAATCATATGATTGAGATGTCACAACTAGTTGAATTGTATAGGAAGATGAGTTGTGTTTGATTGTACCAAAGGAAATTTTTCTATAGGATTTGCACTACAATATTCCTATAGGATTAGTTCCTATAGGATATGTTCCTATAGGATATGTTCCTATGAATCAAACAACAAGTGTAGGGAAAATTTTCATAGGATCTAAATCCTACACAATTCCTATACGAACCCTATGAATCAAATAAACCCTTAGAGAAGTTTTAGGGATCCTTTGATTCGTAGAATTTGTAAAGGAATTGTGTAGGATTTGGATCCTATAGGAAATTTTCCTATACAAGTTGTTTGATTCATAGGAACACATCATATAGGAACTAATCCTATAGGAATCTTGTAGTGTAAATCATATAGGAAAAAAGCGTTAGGTCATACCTCATGGAAAAATTCCTTTGCTACAATCAAACGCACTCCATCTTTCCATAGGATTCACATAGGCATGACATCGCAATCCTGTGCTTTTCCTATTCATATGTTTTTCCTATCCTATGAATCATATGAGCCCTTAGGGGGTATGCTCTTGAAGATGGTGCACGACCTTCAGCGAGATCCCAATCCCAAGAAACCTTTTGCAAGGTGAAAGGACCTCGATGTCGTCTAGTGGGGGTGACTCGGTGATTAAAAATACTTACGGTAAAGACTTGAACAAATGCGGGATAAAACTAGCGTCTAATTTATCAAACATAAAACCTAAATACACTAGGCTCAACTATGTGCATCAACAACTTATGTTAAACATGACAAACAACTATGTGATAGAAAAGTCTATAACTTCAAGCATAAGAAATATCACAAAGTAAATTGTATAAGTAAAGAGCTCGGTTAGAGAAATAACCAAGGCACGTGGATACTATGATGTATCATGATGTTTACATACTTGTGGGTACTACTCTCTGTTGGAGCGGTATGGAGGTGCAAATACTTCCCAAACGCTACACCGGCTCACCGTATTCTCCGCGAGCATTCCCACCAAAAGGGAAGTCGTGATTCACCATGGGACTCTTGACGGCGGTCACCGAACCCATACAAGTTTAGGTCAATCTCCACAAATTAATTGGAGGCTTACAATTAATCACCACGAAGCCACAAATATTTTTGAGAAAACTTCACAACTTAGTTGGAGGTTCCCAAGAATCATCACATAACCACAAAATCATCTAGGGTCTAAGGACCCCAAGAGGAACAAGCTCCGGGTACAAACACCCGAGAGTAATTAGCTTCTCACTTTTCTCCTGACTTATTGGAGACACTAGTTGAAAAACGACCTTCTTTCTCGGTTTGTGAGGTCCTTTAGTCCTGGTTGTCCATCCGGGACTTCTCAATCAGGACTAAAGGCCCCCCATTAGTCCTGGTTATGTTACCAACCGATGCTAAAGGCCCTGCACGTGGCTGCAGTGGAACGCTCGGGCTAGAGGAACTTTAGGACTAAAGGCCTCCATGTGTTTTTTTTCTGTTTTTTCTGGAGGGCCTTTATTCAATTTTTTCTCTATTTTTCAGAATTTCTAGTATTTGATTTATTTGAACAATTTAGTCTCTAACTACACTTAATCTATAGTTAAAGCACTTACTCATGGTTAAACTTCCTAATCGGGCAATCTCCACAACTTAATTGGAGGCTTACAAGTAATCACCATGAAGCCACAAATATTTTTGGGAAAACTTCACTACTTAGTTGGAGGTTCCCAAGAATCATCAAATAATCACAAAATCGTCTAGGGTCTAAGGACCCCAAGAGGAACAAGCTCTGGGTACAAGCACTAGAGAGTAATTAGCTTCTCACTTTCTCCCGACTGACTGTAGACAATAGTAGAAAAATGACCTTTAGTCCCGGTTCGCGAATGCCTTTAGTCCTGGTTGTCCATCCGGGACTACTCAATCGAGACTAAACCACACCTGTATATCAATAAACTCACAAAGCAAGTGGTGATTTTATAGCAGTTGATTCAAAGCAGTATAGACAAGTAGTAAACAAAAGAAGCAAATTTCCAGTTTTCACTGGAAGTAGTATTATATAACTTTCAGTGACTAAAAGCGTAGGCATGAGGTAGTAGTGGGGTGTTGTATGAATGATATTAATCATGTAATGTGATCCAACTAACATAGCATCCATCTCCAATTCAGTTGTGTGTAGATATGTGATCCAAATATAGCTATGCATACTAACAAAGAGAATTTGCATAACATCTTTTATCCTGTTTGCCCATTTTACCGGAGCCAACTTGGAACTACAAGCAATTAAGGTCTACCCTTTTGAATAGCTCGAAAGAAAACATTAAGATTCATGAACACACAATATCCTCGAACTATCACATATTTCCTTTGTTTTTCCCTATCCGTCACCTTAGGGATTCACTGGATCAATATAATAATAAGTGATGCACCTTGCAAATAGATACCAACCTCACATATATGATAAAGCAATATACGTTGATACGTCTCAAACGTATCTATAATTTCTTATGTTCCATGCTAGTTTTATGACAATACTCACATGTTTTATATACACTTTATATCATTTTGATGCATTTTCCGGCACTAACCTATTAACAAGATGCCGAAGCGCCAGTTCCCGTTTTCTGCTGTTTTTGGTTTCAGAAATCC
The DNA here is from genome assembly GCF_022539505.1 of Lolium rigidum. Taxonomy (NCBI): domain Eukaryota; kingdom Viridiplantae; phylum Streptophyta; class Magnoliopsida; order Poales; family Poaceae; genus Lolium; species Lolium rigidum. The sequence goes on from NC_061510.1 coordinate 382,289,331, forward strand.
TACACAGGTAATATTCTCGGAATTGGACGAAACAAAAGCCCACGGTCTTATTTTCCACGGAGCCTTCCAGAAGTCCGAAGAGGAGACAAAGAGGGGCGACGAGGCGGCCACACCATAGGGGGGCGCGGCCCCACCCCTGGCCGCGCCGCCTTATGGGGTGGGCCCCTCGAGCGTCCCCCGGCTCTGCCCCTTCGCCTATATAATCTCTCCGTCGCGAAAACCCTAGTACCGGGAGCCACGATACGAGAAAACATACTAAGACGCCGCCGCCGTCAACCTCATCTCGGGAGGTTCTGAAGATCGCCTCCGGCACCCTGCCGGAGAGGGGAATCATCACCGGAGAGCTCTACATCACCATGCCCGCCTCCGGACTGATGCGTGAGTAGTTCATCCTTGGACTATGGGTCCATAGCAGTAGCTAGATGGTTATCTTCTCCTCTTGTGCTATCATGTTTAGATCTTGTGAACTGCCTATCATGATCAAGATCATCTATTTGTAATGCTACATGTTGTGTTTGTTGGGATCCGATGAATATGGAATACTATGTCAAGTTGATTATCGATCTATCATATATGTGTTGTTTATAATCTTGCATGCTCTCCGTTGCTAGTAGAGGCTCTGGCCAAGTTGATACTTGTAACTCCAAGAGGGAGTATTTATGCTCGATAGTGGGTTCATGCCTCCATTGAATCTGGAGACGAGTGATGAGAAAGTCCTAAGGTTGTGGATGTGTTGTTGCCACTAGGGATAAAACATCAATGCTTTGTCTAAGGATATTTGTATTGTTTACATTACGCACAATACTTAATGCAATTGTCCGTTGTTTGCAACTTAATACCTGGAAGGGTGCGGATGCTAACCCGAAGGTGGACTTTTTAGGCATAGATGCATGCCTGGATAGCGGTCTATGTTCTTTGTCGTAATGCCCTAAGTGAATCTCATAGTAGTCATCATGATATGTATGTGCATTGTTATGCCCTCTCTATTTGTCAATTGCCCAACTGTAATTTGTTCACCCAACATGCTATTTATCTTATTGGAGAGACACCACTAGTGAACTATGGACCCCGGTCCATTCTTTTACATCTGAAATACAAGCTACTGCATGCAATCAATGTTCTCTGTTGTCTTTGCAAACAAACATCATTCTCCACACCATATGTTTAATCCTTTGTTTACAGCAAGCCGGTGAGATTGACAACCTCACTGTTAAGTTGGGGCAAAGTATTTTGATTGTGTTGTGCAGGTTCCACGTTGGCGCTGGAATCCCTGGTGTTGCGCCACACTACACTCCTTCACCAACAACCTTCACGTGGCCTTCATCTCCTACAGGTTCGATAACCTTGGTTTCTTACTGAGGGAAACTTGCTGCTGTACGCATCACACCTTCCTCTTGGGGTTTCCAACGGACGTGTGCTTTACCGTCACAAGCAACTCTTTTTCTGGCGCCGTCTCTCACACCCAATCTCTTTACTTTGTTTATTGTCTTGCTTTATTTTATTTTCTGTCTTGTTTGCTTTCTTTATATCAAAAACACAAAAAAATTAGTTGTTTTACTTTATTTAATTCGGTTTTGCTTTACTTATTTTTATTGTTAAAATGAATACTCCTGAGAACACTAAGAGCATCTCCACTCGTCTCCCCGACTAGGCCCCCGAGGGACGTTTTTCCATCCGGACGGCGTAATTCGGCCCAGTCGCGCCCCCGGTTCCTCGTTTTCGTCCAGATTTGGGCCTAAATTCATCCGGCGATCCCACGCCATCCCCGGCCCCCGGGGAGCGGTCGGGGACTCCGGACGAAACGAAAGCGCGCGAAACGTCGAGGAAACTTCCCGCGCGTCTGGTGGCCCCAACTTGTCGGCGAGAGACCACGATCGTCGTCCTCATCGCATCGTCTTCCGCGCGCTGTAAAAGCCTGCCGCCGGTCAGCATTCGCCGGCCGCGTAGCTTCCATGCGGCGAGTTAATGCCATTGCCTCGGTATCACGCGCGCCTACCTCTATTTATCGCCGAACTACCGCGTCTGCCCCGTATTCACCTCTCCTCTCTCTCGCATTCCACCAAATCTTCCCCCGAACTCGAAGAGGTAGCAATGGTGAACGACGGTGCGGCCAAGAACGGCTTCGGCCGCCGCTCTCTCCACCAATGGGAGGGACTGATCCTCCACGCGGCGGGCTACCCGGCGCCGCCGGACTTCCGCGCACCGGGGGGATGGAGGCTGAGCGCAGGCGGCGTGCCGATCCCGCCGCCGCCAACGGGGGGGGGGGCGCACTCGAAACGGCGATCAACGAGGTGATCGCCACTCTCAGTGACGAGCAGCGCGCGGATCCGCGTTTCTTCCCCGACAACCACGAATCGTGGATCGCGTTCTTCCGGCGCAGGTATGAACGCGAAATCCGGGCGTACGACGGCCCTCCTCCTCCTCCGGCAAGGAATAACGCCACCGGCCACCGCCGATGGTGGAGCGCGCCTGAGCGCACCCTCGCAAATGTGCTCGCGCACATCGAGGCCGGGAACTCCCCCGTCCTAGGGATGCTGCCGCCAGTGGCGCTTACCGTGTCGCGCCGGCACGGTAGTTCCTGGATGGTGTCATCCTCCTCCTCGTCTGGCTCGCGGTCGGCGTCCAGGTCCGGCAGGTCGACGCCGGCCACCGTCAAGAAGGAACCGGCGTCGCCACCGCCGACCAGAGGGCGCACCAGCGGCGCCCTCGTCATCCGCGACCAGCCTTCCACTCCGCAGAGTGGCCGGAAGAAGACGAAGAAAGAGGCCGCCGCAAACCAGCTCGCCGAGGAGGAGGCGAAGCGCGCGGAGGACGCCGCGATGGCGGAGGCAATCGCCAGGTCGCTCAAGGACATGTAGGAGGAGAAGCGCGCGGACGACGCCGCACTGGACTGGTCCAGGCGCGACTGGGAGCGCGAGGAGGCGGAGCAGCGGCGACGGCTGATGGACCTGGCCGCCGCGCGTCAACTCGCCGCCCGTGCCGCCGCTCCAACCGCCGCCGCCGACGTCGCTCGCTACCGCCGGCCTGCGACACCTCTATCCGGCGTCGCCGTCCCCGTCGTCGACCTCGAAGCCTCCTCCGACGAATGGTACAAGCCATCGCCGTCCCCGCCTCGCACCAGCGGCCGGTGGGGAGACGCCGGCCAGGGCAGCAGCCAGGCCGCGCCGCCGCAGTTTGACGACGACGGCTCCAACGACGATGGCGATGACGGCAGCGACTACACGGTGTTCTACCGCCATTTGAGCATGTAGGGCGCCGTGTTTTAAAATTTACAGTTGTATTCCCCTAGCCGAATTCGAAATATAGTCGAATTCGGCCTCTATGTATGAACTTCGCCCTCTATATAGTAAATATCATTAAATTTAGTCTAAATTCGCCCGTTTTAAGCCGTAGTTTGTCAAGTTTCCGTTTATCAAATTTACATCGTCGTCTTCGCCTGAGCACGCGGCTGGGAAACTACTCCTCCCCACGCCAAATTTACATCCAATCCGGACGTAAATTTCCCCGGATTTCGGCGTGGGGAGGGCAAACGAGTGGAGATGCTCTAAGTTGTGTGATTTCACTAGCACCAATAATAATGATTTTATATGCACTCCTATTGCTCCACCTGCCAGTACAGCAGAATTTTATGAAACTAAACCTGCTTTACTAAATCTTGTTATGAGAGAGCAATTTTCCGGTGTTAGTATCGATGATCTCTGCTGCCCATCTTAATAATTTTGTTGAACTTTGTGAAATGCAAAAGTATAAGGATGTAGATGGGGACATTATAAAACTGAAATTGTTTCCTTTCTCCTTAAGAGGAAGAGCTAAAGATTGGTTGCTATCTTTGCCTAAGAATAGTATTGATTCATGGACTAAATGTAAAGATGCTTTCACTGGAAGATATTATCCTCCTGCTAAAATTATATCTTTGAGAAGTAGCATTATGAATTTTAAGCAATTGGATAATGAACATGTTGCCCAAGCATGGGAAAGAATGAAATCTTTGGTAAAGAATTGCCCTACCCATGGACTAACTACTTGGATGATCATCCAAACCTTTTATGCAGGATTAAATTTTTCTTCGAGGAACCTATTGGATTCAGCTGCTAGAGTTACTTTTATGTCCATCACTTTGGGTGCCGCAACAAAGCTTCTTGATGATATGATGATCAATTACTCTGAATGGCACACTGAAAGGACTCCTCAAGGTAAGAAGGTAAATTTTGTTGAAGAAACCTCCTCCTTGAGTGATAAGATTGATGTTATTATGTCTATGATTGTTAATGGTAGATCTAATGTTGATCCTAATAATGTTCCTTTAGCTTCATTGGTTGCTCAAGAAGAGCATGTTGATGTGAAATTCATTAAAAATAGTAATTTCAACAACAATGCTTATAGGAATAATTTTGGTAACAACTATAGGCCATATCCTTCTAATAATGGTAATTGTTATGGTAATTCTTATGGTAATTCTTACAACAATAGTAGGAGTGTACCCTCTGGTCTTGAATTCATGCTTAAAGAATTTATTAGTACACAAACTGCTTTTAACAAATCTGTTGAGGAAAAGCTTGGTAAAATTGATGTTCTTGCTTCTAAGGTTGATAGTCTTGCTGCTGATGTTGATCTTTTAAAACTGAAAGTTATGCCTAATGAAACTAAAGATATTAAGTCATTTGCTACAGCAAACGCTATCCAAGTTCGAATTAATGACAATATTAGAATGATGGCTGAATTGCATGCTAGGTGGGAAAGAGAAGAAAAACTTGCTAAAGAAAATAATGTAGCTAAAGTTTGGACTATTACCACCACTAGTAATGTTGATGCTTCACATGTTGCTAAACCTCCTACTATCAATGGTAAAATAATTGGTCTTGGCAATGTTTCTACTTCTACTACAAAGCATGCAAAATTGCCTGAAACTGCTGAAACTGTTTGTGATAAAAGTGCTGAAATTTTTCAGAGTATTGGGGACAATGATCCCATTGCTTTAGATCATAATGGTTTTGATTTTGATAATTGTCATATCTCTCGAAGTTATTAAGTTCTTGCAAAAACTTGCTATAAGTCCTAATGCTAGTGCTATAAACTTGGCCTTTACAAAACATATTACAAATGCTCTCATTAAAGCTAGAGAAGAGAAATTAAAACTTGAAACTTCTATTCCTAGGAAGTTAGAAGATGGTTGGGAGCCTGATGCGTGCAGTCGACACGTCCGTTGGGAACCCCAAGAGGAAGGTGTGATGCGTACAGTAGCAAGTTTTCCCTCAGAAAGAAACCAAGGTTTATCGAACCAGGAGGAGCCAAGAAGCACGTTGAAGGTTGATGGCGGAGGAGTGTAGTGCGGCGCAACACCAGGGATTCCGGCCCCAACGTGGAACCTGCACAACACAATCACAGAACTTTGCCCCAACGTAACAGCGAGGTTGTCAATCTCACCGGCTTGCTATAAACAAAGGATTAGATGTATAGTGTGGATGATGATGGTTGTTTGCGAAGAACAGTAAAGAACAATTGCAGCAGCTTGTATTTCAGATGTAAAGAATAGGACCGGGGTCCACAGTTCACTAGCGGTGTCTCTCCCATAAGATAGCGAGATGTTGGGTGAACAAATTACAGTTGGGCAATTGACAAATAAAGAAGGCATAACAATGCACATACATATATCATGATGAGTACTATGAGATTTAATCAGGGCATTACGACAAAGTACATAGACCGCTATCCAGGCATGCATCTATGCCTAAAAATTCCACTTTCGAAGTTATCATCCGAACCCCCTCCGGTATTAAGTTGTAAACAACGAGACAATTGCATTAAGTATGGTGCGTAATGTAATCAACACAAATATCCTTAGACAAAGCATCGATGTTTTATCCCTAGTGGCAACAGCACATCCACAACCTTAGAACTTTATGTCACCGTCCCGGATTTAATGGAGGCATGAACCCACTATCGAGCATAAATACTCCCTCTTGGAGTCACAAGTATCAACTTGGCCGAGCCTCTACTAGCAACGGAGAGCATGCAAGAACATAAATAACATATATGATAGATTGATAATCAACTTGACATAGTATTCAATATTCATCGGATCCCAACAAACACAACATGTAGGATTACAAATAGATGATCTTGATCATGATAGGCAGCTCACAAGATCTAACATGATAGCACAATGAGGAGAAGACGACCATCTAGCTAATGCTATGGACCCATAGTCCAGGGGTGGACTACTCACACATCGATCCGGAGGCGATCATGGCGATGAAGAGACCTCCGGGGATGATTCCCCTCTCCGGCAGGGTGCCGGAGGCGATCTCCTGAATCCCCCGAGATGGGATTGGCGGCGGCGGCGTCTCTGGAAGGTTTTCCGTATCGTGGCTCTCGGTACTGGGGGTTTCGCGACAAAGACTATATGTAGGCGGAAGGGCAGGTCAGGGGGCCACACGAGGGGCCCACACGCTAGGCCGGCGCGGCCAGGGCTTGGGCCGCGCCGCCCTAGTGTGGCGCCACCTCGTGGCCCCACTTCGTAAGTCCTCCGGTCTTCTGGAAGCTTCATGGAAAAATAGGCCTCTGGGCGTTGATTTCGTCCAATTCCGAGAATATTTCCTTACTAGGATTTCTGAAACCAAAAACAGCGGAAAACAGCAACTGGCTCTTCGGCATCTCGTCAATAGGTTAGTGCCGGAAAATGCATAATAATGACATATAATGTGTATAAAACATGTGAGTATCATCATAAAAGTAGCATGGAACATAAGAAATTATAGATACGTTTGGGACGTATCAAGCATCCCCAAGCTTAGTTCCTACTCGCCCTCGAGTAGGTAAACGATAACAAAGATAATTTCTGAAGTGACATGCTATCATAATCTTGATCATACTATTGTAAAGCATATGTGATGAATGCAGCGATTCGAAGCAATGATGACGATAATGAGTAAACTAATGAATCATATAGCAAAGACTTTTCATGAATAATACTTTCAAGACAAGCATCAATTAGACTTGCATAAGAGTTACTCATAAAGCAATAGATTCAAAGTAAAGGTATTGAAGCAACACAAAGGAAGATAAAGTTTCAGCGGTTGCTTTCAACTTCAACATGTATATCTCATGGATAATTGTCAATACAAAGTAATATAACAAGTGCAATAAGTAAACATGTAAGAATCAATGCACACAGTTGATACAAGTGTTTGCTTCTAAGATAGAAAGAATAGGCAAACTGACTCAACAATAAAGTAGAAGATAGGCCCTTCGCAGAGGGAAGCATTGATTACTATATTTGTGCTAGAGCTTTTCATTTTGAAAACAAGAAACAATTTTGTCAACGGTAGTAATAAAGCATATGAGTTATGTATAAGACATCTTATAAGTTGCAAGCCTCATGCATAGTATACTAATAGTGCTCGCACCTTGTCCTAATTAGCTTGGGTTAACACGGATTATCATTGCATAGCATATGTTTCAACCAAGTGTCACAAAGGGGTACCTCTATGCCGCCTGTACAAAGGTCTAAGGAGAAAGCTCGCATTGGATTTCTCGCTTTTGATTATTCTCAACTTAGACATCCATACCGTGACAACATAGACAACAGATAATGGAATCCTCTTTAATGCATAAGCATTCAACAACAGTTAATATTCTCATAAGAGATTGAGGATTAGCTGTCCACACTGAAACTTCCACCATGAATCATGGCTTTAGTTAGCGGCCCAATGTTCTTCTCTAACAAGTATGCATACTCAAACCATTTGATTGTGAAAACCGCCCTTACTTCCGACAAGACGAACATGCATAGCAACTCACATGATATTCAACAAAGGTAAAAGAGTTGATGGCGTCCCCAGAAAACATGGTTACCGCTCAACAAGCAACTTACTAAGAAATAAGACACATAAGTACATATTCTTCACCACGATAGTTTTTAAGCTATTTTGTCCCATGAGCTATATATTGTAAAGGCAAAGAATAGAAGTTTTAAAGGTAGCACTCAAGTAATTTACTTTGGAATGGCGGAGAAATACCATGTGGTAGGTAGGTATGGTGGACACAAATGGCATGGTTATTGGCTCAAGGATTTGGATGCACGAGAAGAATTCCTCTCAATACAAGGCTAGGCTAGCAAGGTTGTTTGAAGCAAACTCAAGTATAAAAGGTGCAGCAAAGTTCACATATGAACATATTGTAACTATTATAAGACTTTATATTGTCTCCTTGTTGTTCAAACACCTCAACCGTGAAAATATCTAGACTCTAGAGATCAATCATGCAAACCAAATTTTAACAAGCTCTATGTAGTTATTCATTAATGAGTACAAGGTACATGATGCAAGAGCTTAAACATGATCTATATGAGCACAACAATTTCCAAGTATCACATTATTCAAGATATTAAACCATTTACCACATGCGGCATTTTCCGTTTCCAACTATATAACAATGAATGAAATAGTCCAACTTTCGCAATGAACATTAAAGATAAAGCTAAGAACATATTTGTTCATACGAAACAGCGGAGCGTGTCTCTCTCCCAAACAAAGAATGCTAGGATCCGATTTATTCAAACAAAAAACAAAAACAAAAACAAACAGACGCTCCAAGTAAAGCACATAAGATGTGACGGAATAAAAATATAGTTTCACTAGAGGAACCTGATAAGTTGTCGATGAAGAAGGGATGCCTTGGGCATCCCCAAGCTTAGACGCTTGAGTCTTCTTAAAATATGCAGGGATGAACCACGGGGGCATCCCCAAGCTTTGACGTTTCACTCTTCTTGATCATATTGTATCATCCTCCTCTCTTGACCCTTGAAAACTTCCTCCACACCAAACTCGAAACAAACTCATTAGAGGGTCAGTGCATAATTCATATATTCAGAGGTGACATAATCATTCTTAACACTTCTGGACATTGCACAAAGCTATTGAAATTTAATGGAACAAAGAAATCCATCTAACATAGCAAAACAGGCAATGCGAAATAAAAGGCAGAATCTGTCAAAACAGAACAGTTCGTAAAGACGAATTTTAAAGTGGCACCATACTTGCTCAGATGAAAATGCCCAAATTGAATGAAAGTTGCGTACATATCTGAGGATCACGCACGTAAATTGGCAGATTTTTTGATTTTTCTACAGGGACTACTGCTCAAATTCGTGACAGCAAGAAATCTGTTCCTGCGCAGTAATCCAAATCTAGTATTGGCTTTACTATCAAAGACTTTACTTGACACAACAATGCAATAAAATAAAGATAAGGAGAGGTTGCTACAGTAGTAAACAACTTCCAAGACTCAAATATAAAATAAAGTGCAGAAGTAAAATAATGGGTTGTCTCCCATAAGCGTTTTTCTTTAACGCCTTTCAGCTAGGCGCAGAAAGTGTGTATCAAGTGTTGTCAAGAGATGAAGCATAGACATCATAAGCTCCCCCATCCGTAGTGGTACTAAGGGCTTTGTCAATTTTAGGCCTATAATAATATTTTTTTGGTTTAGGCACTTTAGAGACATACATAAACTTTTGCTCCTTACCCACATAATCTTTCTCCTTAAACTTAAGAGAAGAAAAAGTTGAACCCAAGGTTCCCATAGCTTCTTCAAGTTCACTAATCCTATGGGTTCGATTATCATGAGTAGCACAAGTTTCTAAAACAGCAATTCTCTCATTAATTCCACCTAGAGATTTATCAAGTTTATCAGTGCTATTAAGTAATATTCCCAATTTAGTCTCAATACTTGGAAGATCTTTTTCTATGGCTTCCAACTTTTTCATGACATCTTCAAGAGAGATTTCAGTTTTAGCTTCATTAACAGGTGGTATTCCAACTAGACTCTCAATAATGCAACTAGCTTCTAAAGCCGGAGTGCCTAGGAAATTACCTCCCGCAAGAGTATCAAGAACATACCTATTCCAGCTAGAGATACCAACATAAAAGTTCCCAAGTAGTATAATAGTGGAGTGTTTCTTAATGCACCTATGATGAGCATCACTAATTCTATACCAAGCATCTTTAAAACTTTCTCCCCTTGTTGCTTAAACGAACGAACTTCAACTTCAGGATTACTCATTTTAGCAGTAGTAAATAAAGCAAACTAAATAAAGTAAATGCAAGTAACTAAATTTTTTGTGTTTTTAATATGGAGAACAATCAGTAAATAAAGTAAAACTAGCAACTAATTTTTTTGTGTTTTGTTTAAGTGCAGCAAACAAAGTAGTAAATAAAGTAAAACAAAGCAAGACAAAAACAAAGTAAAGAGATTGGAAGTGGAGACTCCCCTTGCAGCGTGTCTTGATCTCCCCGGCAACGGCGCCAGAAAAATAGCTTGATGCGTGCAGTCGACACGTCCGTTGGGAACCCCAAGAGGAAGGTGTGATGCGTACAGTAGCAAGTTTTCCCTCGGAAAGAAACCAAGGTTTATCGAACCAGGAGGAGCCAAGAAGCACGTTGAAGGTTGATGGCGGAGGAGTGTAGTGCGGCGCAACACCGGGGATTCCGGCGCCAACGTGGAACCTACACAACACAATCACAGAATTTTGCCCCAACGTAACAGCGAGGTTGTCAATCTCACCGGCTTGCTGTAAACAAAGGATTAGATGTATAGTGTGGATGATGATGGTTGTTTGCGAAGAATAGTAAAGAACAATTGCAGCAGTTTGTATTTCAGATGTAAAGAATAGGACCGGGGTCCACAGTTCACTAGCGGTGTCTCTCCCATAAGATAGCAGATGTTGGGTGAACAAATTACGCTTGGGCAATTGACAAATAAAGAAGGCATAACAATGCACATACATATATCATGATGAGTACTATGAGATTTAATCGTGGCATTACGACAAAGTACATAGACCGCTATCCAAAGCATGCATCTATGCCTAAAAAGTCCACTTTCAGAGTTATCATCCGAACCCCTCCAAGATATTAAGTTGTAAACAACAGTACAATTGCATTAAGTATGGTGCGTAATGTAATCAACACAAATATCCTTAGACAAAGCATCGATGTTTTATCCCTAGTGGCAACATCACATCCACAACCTTAGAACTTTCTCGTCACTGTCCTGCATTTAATGGAGGCATGAACCCACTATCGAGCATAAATACTCCCTCTTGGAGTCACAAGTATCAACTTGGCCGAGCCTCTACTAGCAACGGAGAGCATGCAAGAACATAAATAACATATATGATAGATTGATAATCAACTTGACATAGTATTCAATATTCATCGGATCCCAACAAACACAACATGTAGGATTACAAATAGATGATCTTGATCATGATAGGCAGATCACAAGATCTAACATGATAGCACAATGAGGAGAAGACGACCATCTAGCTACTGCTATGGACCCATAGTCCAGGGGTGGACTACTCACACATCGATCCGGAGGCGATCATGGCGATGAAGAGACCTCCGGGGATGATTCCCCCTCCGGCAGGGTGCCGGAGGCGATCTCCCGAATCCCCCGAGATGGGATTGGCGGCGGCGTCTCCGGGAAGGTTTTCCGTATCGTGGCTCTCGGATCGGGGGTTTCGCGACGAAGACTATATGTAGGCGGAAGGGCAGGTCAGGGGGCCACACGAGGGGCCCACACGCTAGGCCGGCGCGGCCAGGGCTTGGGCCGCGCCGCCCTAGTGTGGCGCCACCTCGTGGCCCCACTTCGTAAGTCCTCCGGTCTTCTGGAAGCTTCGTGGAAAAATAGGCCCCTGGGCGTTGATTTCGTCCAATTCCGAGAATATTTCCTTACTAGGATTTCTAAAACCAAAAACAGCAGAAAACATCAACTGGCTCTTCGGCATCTCGTCAATAGGTTAGTGCCGGAAAATGCATAGTAATGACATATAATGTGTATAAAACATGTGAGTATCATCATAAAAGTAGCATGGAACATAAGAAATTATAGATACATTTGGGACGTATCAGAGCCCATCATTAAAATGAAGGTCAATGATTTTGATTGTAATGCTTTATGTGATCTTGGTGCAAGTATTTCTGTTATGCTTAAGAAACTTTATGATATGCTTGACTTGCCACCATTGAAATATTGTTATTTGGATGTTAATATTGCTGATAATTCTATAAAGAAACCTTTGGGGAGGATTGATAATGTTCACATTACGGTTAACAATAACCTTGTCCCCGTTTATTTTGTTGTCTTGGATATTGAATGCAATGCATCTTGTCCTATTATTTTGGGAAGACCCTTTCTTCGAACTGTTGGTGCTATTATTGATATGAAAGAAGGAAATATTAAATATAAATTCCCTCTTAAGAAAGATATGAAACACTTCCCTAGAAAGAGAATGAAGTTACCTTTTGATTCTATTATTAGAACAAATTATGATGTTGATGCTTCTTCTCTAGATGTTACTTGATTTACACTTTCTGCGCCTAGCTGAAAGGCGTTAAAGAAAAGCGCTTATGGGAGACAACCCATTATTTTATTTCTGCAATTTTTGTTTTATATTTGAGTCAAGGTACTTGTTACTACTGTAGAAATACCTTTGTATATTTATTTTATTGCATTGTTGTGCCAAGTGAAGTCTTTGATAGTAAGGTTGATACTAGATTTGGATTTCTGCGCAGACACAGATTTCTAGCTGTCACGAATTTGAATAGATCTCTCTACAGGAAACTCTAAAAAATCTGCGAAAATTCATGAGTGATCCTCAGATATGTACGCAACTTTCATTCAATTTGAGCTTCTTCATCTGAGCATGTTAAGTGTCTCGAACAAATTCGTCTTTACGGACTGTTCTGTTTTGACAGATTCTGCCTTTTATTTCACATTGCCTCTTTTACTGTGTTTGAGTGAATTTCTTTGCTCCATTAAATTTCAGTAGCCTTGGGTAATGTCCAGAAGTGTTGGGAATGATTGTGTCCTCTCTGAACATGTGAATTTTTGATTATGCTCTAACTCTCTAATGAGATTGTTTTGAGTTTGGTGTGGAGGAAGTTTTCAAGGATCAAGAGAGGAGGATGATATAATATGATCAAGAAGAGTGAAAAGTCTAAGCTTGGGGATGCCCCCGTGGTTCATCCCTGCATATTTCAAGAAGACTCGAGCATCTAAGCTTGGGGATGCCCAAGGCATCCCCTTCTTCATCAACAACTTATCAGGTCACCTCTAGTGAAACTATATTTTTATTCTGTCACATCTTATGTGCTTTACTTGGAGCGTCTGTGTATTTTTATTTTTGTTTGTGTTTGAATAAATTCGGATCCTAGCATTCCTTGTATGGGAGAAATACACGCTCCGCTTTTTCATATTGAACACTGGTGTTCTTAGCTTTACTTTTAATGTTCATGGCGAAGGTTGAAAGCCGCTTCATTCATTGCTATTTGGTTGGAAACAAAAAATGCTTCATGTGGTAATTGGTATATTGTCTTGAATAATTTTATACTTGGCAATTGTTTTGAGCTCTCAAGTAGATCATGTTTAAGCTCTTGCATCATGTAGTTTAAACCTATTAGTGGAGAACTACCGTAGAGCTTGTTGAAATTTGGTTTGCATGATTGGTCTCTCTAATTTCTATATATTTTCTGGTAAAAGTGTTTGAACAACAAGGAAGACAGTGTAGAGTTTTATAATGCTTGCAATATGTTCTTATGTAAGTTTTGCTGTACCGGTTCATACTTGTGTTTGCTTCAAACAACCTTGCTAGCCAAAGCCTTGTACTGAGAGGGAATGCTTCTCGTGCATCCAAAACCTTGAGCCAAAACTTATGCCATTTGTGTCCACCATAACTACCTACTATGTGGTATTTTCTTCCATTCCAAGTAAATTGCTTGCGTGCTACCTTTAAAAATTTCATTCCTTGTCTTTGCAATACATAGCTCATGGGAAAGTAGCCTAAAAACTATTGTGGTAATGAATATGTCGCTTATGTATCTTATTTCTTCTAAGTTGCTTGTTGAGCGGTAACCATGTTTCTGGGGACGCCATTGATACGTCCATTTTGCATCACTATTTTATATCATAATTTACTGTTATTCATTGATATATTTCATATTTAGAGATGATACTTATGTTATTTCACCTATTTTGCATGTTTCATGATTATTGGAGAATCACTCACCGGAGTCAGGATTCTACTGGAAAAAGCACCGTCAGAATGCAATATTTCTGAAGATCAACAACTAACGGAAATTACACCGAAGGTCTTATTTCTCCAGAAGAAGGAGCCAGCCAAAAGGAGGGGCCGAGGAGGGCCGCCATGGCCCCCCATAGGCCGGCGCAGGCTCCACCCTGGCCGCGCCACCTTGTGGGGAGGGGGTCCACAGCCCCCCTCGGCCGCCTCTCTTTCGCGTACTTCATCTACCCGAAAACCTAAGGTACTGGGAATAATCACGAGGAGACACAGCCGCCTCTGTGGGGCGGAAAACACCAGAGAGAAAAGAGCTCTTCGGCAGGCTGAAATCCGCCGGGGAAATTCCCTCCCGGAGGGGGAAATCGACGTCATCGTCACCGCCATCGAGCTGGACTTCATTGGGATCATCATCACCATCATCTCCACCACCGTCACCGTCATCTCCACCGCTGCACCTCGTCACCGCTGTAACATCTAGGGTTGAATCTTGATTATTTCATAGGGGAAACTCTCCCGGTATTGATTACTCCTTGTTATTGATGCTATTGAGTGAAACCATTGAACCAAGGTTTATGTTCAGATTGTTATTCATCATCATATCACCTCTGATCATGTTCCATATGATGTCTCGTGAGTAGTTCGTTTAGTTCTTGAGGACATGAGTGAAGTCTAAATGTTAGTAGTGAACTATGTTGAGTAATATTTAATGGTTTGATATTTAAGTTGTGGTGTTATTCTTCTAGTGGTGTCATGTGAACGCCGACTACATGATACTTCACCTTTATGGGCCTAGGGGAATGCATCTTGTATTCGTTTGCTAATTGTGGGGTTGCCGGAGTGAGAAAGAACCTGAACCCCCGTTGGTATATCGATGCAGGAGGGATAGCAGGATCTCAGAGTTTAAGGCTGTGGTTAGATTTATCTTAATTACTTTCTTATATTTGCGAATGCTTGCAAGGGGTATAATCACAAGTATGTATTAGTCCTAGGAAGGGCGATGCATTAGCATAGGTTCACCCATGATGGCGTGTATTTCACACGTTCGTTGGGCAACCCCAAGAGGAAGGTATGTTGCGCACAGCAGCAAGTTTTCCCTCAGAAAGAAACCAAGGTTTATCGAACCAGGAGGAGCCAAGAAGCACGTTGAAGGTTGATGGCGGCGGGATGTAGTGCGGCGCAACACCAGGGATTCCGGCGCCAACGTGGAACCTGCACAACACAACCAAAGTACTTTGCCCCAACGAAACAAGTGAGGTTGTCAATCTCACCGGCTTGCCGTAACAAAGGATTAACCGTATTGTGTGGAAGATGATTGTTTGCAGAGAAAACAAGAAAAACAAGTATTGCAACAGATTTGTATTTCAAGATAAAAGAATGGACCGGGGTCCACAGCTCACTAGAGGTGTCTCTCCCATAAGATAAAAGCATGTTGGGTGAACAAATTACAGTCGGGCAATTGACAAATAGAGAGGGCATAACAATGCACATACATGTCATGATAAGTATAGTGAGATTTAATTGGGCATTACGACAAAGTACATAGACCGCCATCCAACCGCATCTATGCCTAAAAAGTCCACCTTCAGAGTTATCGTCCGAACCCCCTCCAAGTATTAAGTTGCAAAGCAACAGACAATTGCATTAAGTATGGTGCGTAATGTAATCAATAACTACATCCTCGGACATAGCATCAATGTTTTATCCCTAGTGGCAACAGCGACAACACAACCTTAGAACTTTCTCGTCACCGTCCCGGTGTCAATGCGGCATGAACCCACTATCGAGCATAAATACTCCCTCTTGGAGTTACTAGCATCAACTTGGCCAGAGCCTCTACTAATAACGAGAGCATGCAAGATCATAAACAACACATATGTAATAACTTGATAATTAACATAACATGGTATTCTCTATCCATCGGATCCCGACAAACACAACATAGAGTATTACAGTATAGATGATCTTGGTCATGTTAGGCAGCTCACAAGATCCAACAATGAAGCACAATGAGGAGAAGACAATCATCTAGCTACTGCTATGGACCCATAGTCCAGGGGTGAACTACTCACTCATCACTCCGGAGGCGACCATGGCGGTGTAGAGTCCTCCGGGAGATGAATCCCCTCTCCGGCAGGGTGCCGGAGGAGATCTCCGTAATCCCCCGAGATGGGATTGGCGGCGGCGGCGTCTCCTGGAAGGTTTTCCGTATCGTGGTTTTTTTCGCATCGTGGGTTTCGCGACGAAGGCTTTAAGTAGGCGGAAGGGCAGTAGTCGCAGGGCCGACGAGGGGCCCACACCACAGGCGGCGCGGGCCCCCTTGGCCGCGCCGCCTTGTGGTTTGGCCACCTCGTGGCCCCACTTCGTATGCTCTTCGGTTTTCTCGGAAGGTTCGTGGCAAAATAGGCCCCCGGGTCTTTGTTTCGTCCAATTCCGAGAATATTTCGTTACTAGGATTTCCGAAACCAAAAACAGCAGAAAACAAAGAATCGGCACTTCGGCATCTTGTTAATAGGTTAGTTCCGTAAAATGCACGAATATGACATAAAGTGTGCATAAAACATGTAGGTATCATCAATAATATGGCATAGAACATAAGAAATTATCGATACGTCGGAGACGTATCAAGCATCCCTAAGCTTAGTTCTCGCTCGTCCCGAGCAGGTAAAACGATAACAAAGATAATTTCTGAAGTGACATGCCATCATAACCTTGATCATACTATTTGTAAACATATGTAGTGGATGCAGCGATCAAAACAATGGTAATGACATGAGTAAACAAGTGAATCATAAAGCAAAGACTTTTCATGAATAGTACTTCAAGACAAGCATTAATAAGTCTTGCATAAGAGTTAACTCATAAAGCAATAAATCAAAGTAAAGGTATTGAAGCAACACAAAGGAAGATTAAGTTTCAGCTGGTTGCTTTCAACTTATAACATGTATATCTCATGGATAATTGTCAACATAGAGTAATATAACAAGTGCAATATGCAAGTATGTAGGAATCAATGCATAGTTCACACAAGTGTTTGCTTCTTGAGGTGGAGAGAGATAGGTGAACTGAATCAACATAAAAGTAAAAAGAATGGTCCTTCAAAGAGGAAAGCATCGATCGTTATATTTGTGCTAGAGCTTTTATTTTGAAAACATGAAACAATTTTGTCAACGGTAGTAATAAAGCATATGAGTTATGTAAATTATATCTTACAAGTTGCAAGCCTCATGCATAGTATACTAATAGTGCCCGCACCTTGTCCTAATTAGCTTGGACTACCGGATCTTTGCAATGCACATGTTTTAACCAAGTGTCACAATGGGGTACCTCCATGCCGCCCGTACAAAGGTCTAAGGAGAAAGCTCGCATTTTGGATTTCTCGCTTTTGATTATTCTCAACTTAGACATCCATACCGGGACAACATGGACAACAGATAATGGACTCCTCTTTAATGCATAAGCATGTGGCAACAATTATTATTCTCATATGAGATTGAGGATATATGTCCAAAACTCGAAACTTCCACCATGATTCATGGCTTTAGTTAGCGGCCCAATGCTCTTCTCTAACAATATGCATGATCCAACCATAAAGGTGGTAGATCTCTCTTACTTCGTACAAGACGGACATGCATAGCAACTCACATGATATTCAACAAAGAATAGTTGATGGCGTCCCCGTAAGCATGGTTATCGCACAACAAGCAACTTAATAAGAGATAAAGTGCATAAGTACATATTCAATACCACAATAGTTTTTAAGCTATTTGTCCCATGAGCTATATATTGCAAAGGTGAAGGATGGAATTTTAAAGGTAGCACTCAAGCAATTTACTTTGGAATGGCGGATAAATACCATGTAGTAGGTAGGTATGGTGGACACAAATGGCATAGTGGTTGGCTCAAGGATTTTGGATGCATGAGAAGTATTCCCTCTCGATACAAGGTTTAGGCTAGCAAGGTTATTTGAAACAAACACAAGGATGAACGGTGCAGCAAAACTCACATAAAAGACATATTGTAAACATTATAAGACTCTACACCGTCTTCCTTGTTGTTCAAAACTCAATACTAGATATTATCTAGACTCTAGAGAAACCAAATATGCAAACCAAATTAGCAAGCTCTAAGTGTTTCTTCATTAATGGGTGCAAAGTATATGATGCAAGAGCTTAAACATGAGCACAACAATTGCCAAGTATCAAATTATCCAAGACATTTTAGAATTACTACATGTAGCATTTTCCAATTCCAACCATATAACAATTTAACGAAGAAGAAACTTCGCCATGAATACTATGAGTAGAGCCTAAGGACATACTTGTCCATATGCTACAGCGGAGCGTGTCTCTCTCCCACAAAGTGAATTCTAGGATCCATTTTATTCAAACAAAACAAAAACAAAAACAAACCGACGCTCCAAGCAAAGTGCATAAGATGTGACGGAATAAAAATATAGTTTCGTGGGAGGAACCTGATAATGTTGTCGATGAAGAAGGGGATGCCTTGGGCATCCCCAAGCTTAGACGCTTGAGTCTTCTTAGAATATGCAGGGGTGAACCACCGTGGCATCCCCAAGCTTTAGAGCTTTCACTCTCCTTTATCATATTGCATCATACTCCTCTCTTGATCCTTGAAAACTTCCTCCACACCAAACTCGAAACAACTCATTAGAGGGTTAGTGCATAATAAAAATTCACATGTTCAGAGGTGACACAATCATTCTTAACACTTCTGGACATTGCATAAAGCTACTGGACATTAATGGATCAAAGAAATTCATCCAACATAGCAAAAGAGGCAATGCGAAATAAAAAGGTAGAATCTGTCAAAACAGAACAGTCCGTAAAGATGGATTTTATTAGGCCACCAGACTTGCTCAAATGAAAATGCTCAAATTGAATGAAAGTTGCGTACATATCTGAGGATCATGCACGTAAATTGGCTTAATTTTCTGAGCTACCTACAGGGAGGTAGACCCAGATTCGTGACAGCAAAGAAATCTGGAACTGCGCAGTAATCCAAATCTAGTACTTACTTTACTATCAAAGACTTTACTTGGCACAACAAAACTCAAAACTAAGATAAGGAGAGGTTGCTACAGTAGTAAAAAAACTTCCAAGACACAAATATAAAACAAAAATACTGGAGTAAAAACATGGGTTGTCTCCCATAAGCGCTTTTCTTTAACGCCTTTCAGCTAGGCGCAAAAAGTGTATCTCAAGTAACATCAAGAGACGAAGCATCAACATCATAATTTGTTCTAATAATAGAATCATAAGGTAACTTCATTCTCTTTCTAGGGAAGTGTTCCATACCTTTCTTGAGAGGAAATTGATATTTAATATTACCTTCCTTCATATCAATAGTAGCACCAACGGTTCGAAGAAAAGGTCTTCCCAATATAATGGGGCAAGATGCATTGCATTCAATATCCAAGACAACAAAATCAACGGGGACAAGGTTATTGTTAACCATAATATGAACATTATCAACTTTCCCCAAAGGTTTCTTTTTAGCATTATCAGCGAGATTAACATCCAAATAACAATTTTTCAATGGTGGCAAGTCAAGCATATCATAGACTTTCTTAGGCATAACGTAAATACTTGCACCAAGATCACATAAAGCATTACAATCAAAATCTTTGACTCTCATTTTAATGATGGGCTCCCAACCATCCTCTAGCTTTCTAGGAATAGAAGTTTCAAGTTTTAGTTTCTCTTCTCTAGCTTTTATGAGAGCATTTGTAATATGTTTTGTGAAAGCCAAGTTTACAGCGCTAGCATTGGGACTCTTAGCAAGTTTTTGTAAGAACTTTATAACTTCAGAGATGTGGCAATCATCAAAATCTAAATCATTACAATCTAAAGCAATGGGATTATCATCCCCAAGGTTGGAAAAAATTTCAGCAGCTTTATCACAGTGCGTTCATAGCTTTTAGCAGTTTCGTGTAATTTTGCGCGCTTTGCACTAGGAGTAGAAGCATTGCCAACATCAATTATTTTACCACTGATAGTAGGAGGTGCAGCAACATATGAATCATTAGCATTGCTAGTGGTGGTGATAGTCCAAACTTTAGCTACATTTTCCTCTTTAGCTAGTTTTTCATTTTCTTCTCTATCCCACCTAGCACGCAGTTCAGCCATTAATCTTATATTCTCATTAATTCTAACTTGGATGGCATTTGCTGTAGTAACAATTTTATTTTCAATATCCCTATTAGGCATAAATTTCGATTTCAAAAGATCAACATCGTAGGCAAGACTATCAACCTTAGAAGCAAGAATATCAATTTTATTGAGCTTTTCCTCAACAGATTTGTTAAAGGCGCTTGTGTACTAATAAATTCTTTAAGCATAGCTTCAAGTCCAGGGGATGTATTCCTATTATTGTTGTAAGAATTCCCATAAGAATTAGCATAACCGTTACCATTATTATAAGGATATGGCCTATAGTTATTACTAGAATTGTTCCGATAAGCATTGTTGTTGAAATCATTATTTTTAATGAAGTTTACATCAACATGTTCTTCTTGGGCAACCAATGAAGCTAATGGAACATTATTAGGATCAACATTAGTCCTATCATTCGCAAGCATAGACATAATAGCATCAACCTTATCATTCAAGGAAGAGGATTCTTCAACAGAATTTACCTTGTTACCTTGTGGAGCTCTTTCCGTGTGCCATTCGGAGTAATTAACCATCATATTATCAAGGAGCTTTGTTTCTTCACCAAGAGTGATGGACATAAAGGTACCTCCAAGCAGCTGAATCCAATAAATTCCACGAAGAAAAATTTAGTCCCGCATAGAAGGTTTGGATGATCATCCAAGTAGTCACTCCATGGGTTGGGCAATTTTTAACCGTAGATTTCATTCTTTCCCAAGCTTGAGCAACATGTTCATTATCTAATTGTTTAAAATTCATTATACTACTCCTCAAAGATATAATTTTAGCAGGGGGATAATATCTACCAATAAAAGCATCCTTGCATTTAGTCCAGGAATCAATACTATTCTTAGGCAAGAGATAGCAACCAATCTTTAGCTCTTCCTCTTAATGAGAAAGGAAACAATTTTAATTTTATAATGTCACCATCTACATCTTTATATTTTTGCATTTCACATAGTTCAACAAAATTATTGAGATGGGCAGCAGCATCATCAGAACTAACACCAAAAAATTGCTCTCGCATAACAAGATTTAGTAAAGCAGGTTTAATTTCAAAGAATTCTGTTGTAGTAGCAGGTGGAGCAATAGGTGTGCATAGCAAATCATTATTATTTGTGCTAGTGAAGTCACACAACTTAGTATATTCAGGGGTAGCCATTTTAGCAGTAGTAAATAAAGCAAACTAGATAAAGTAAATGCAAGTATACTAATTTTTTTGTGTTTTTGATATAGCAAACAAGACAGTAAATAAAGTAAAACTAGCAACTAATTTTTTTGTGTTTTGATATAATGCAGCAAACAAAGTAGTAAATAAAATTAAGCAAGACAAAAACAAAGTAAAGAGGTTGAGAAGTGGAGACTCCCCTTGCAGCGTGTCTTGATCTCCCCGGCAACGGCGCCGTAAAAGAGCCGTTGACGTGGGAGTTGAAAATCTTTGTGGTGTAACTTTTCTTCGTTCCCCGGCAACGGCGCCGTAAAAAGAGCTTGATGGCGTGTATTTCACACGTTCGTTGGGCAACCCCAAGAGGAAGGTATGATGCGCACAGCAGCAAGTTTTCCCTCGTAAAGAAACCAAGGTTTATCGAACCAGGAGGAGCCAAGAAGCACGTTGAAGGTTGATGGCGGCGGGATGTAGTGCGGCGCAACACCAGGGATTCTCGGCGCCAACGTGGAACCCGCACAACACAACCAAAGTACTTTGCCCCAACGAAACAGCTGAGGTTGTCAATCTCACCGGCTTGTCTGTAACAAAGGATTAACCGTATTGTGTGGAAGATGATTGTTTGCGGAGAAAACAAGTAAAAACAAGTATTGCAACAGCATTTGTATTTCAAGATAAAAGAATGGACCGGGGTCCACAGCTCACTAGAGGTGTCTCTCCCATAAGATAAAAGCATGTTGGGTGAACAAATTACAGTCGGGCAATTGACAAATAGAGAGGGCATAACAATGCACATACATGTCATGATAAGTATAGTGAGATTTAATTGGGCATTACGACAAAGTACATAGACCGCCATCCAACCGCATCTATGCCTAAAAAGTCCACCTTCAGAGTTATCGTCCGAACCCCCTCCAGCATTAAGTTGCAAAGCAACATGCACAATTGCATTAAGTATGGTGCGTAATGTAATCAATAACTACATCCTCGGACATAGCATCAATGTTTTATCCCTAGTGGCAACGAAGCACAACACAACCTTAGAACTTTCTCATCACTCGTCCCAGGTGTCAATGCGTGCATGAACCCACTATCGAGCATAAATACTCCCTCTTGGAGTTACTAGCATCAACTTGGCCACAGCCTCTACTAATAACGAAGAGCATGCAAGATCATAAACAACACATATGTAATAACTTGATAATTAACATAACATGGTATTCTCTATCCATCGGATCCCGACAAACACAACATAGAGTATTACAGATAGATGATCTTGATCATGTTAGGCAGCTCACAAGATCCAACAATGAAGCACAATGAGGAGAAGACAACCATCTAGCTACTACTATGGACCCATAGTCCAGGGGTGAACTACTCACTCATCACTCCGGAGGCGACCATGGCGGTGTAGAGTCCTCCGGGAGATGAATCCCCTCTCCGGCAGGGTGCCAGAGGAGATCTCCAGAATCCCCCGAGATGGGATTGGCGGCGGCGGCGTCTCTGGAAGGTTTTCCGTATCGTGGTTTTTTTCGCATCAGGAGTTTCGCGACGAAGGCTTTAAGTAGGCGGAAGGGCAGAGTCGGAGGGCTGACGAGGGGCCCACACCACAGGGCGGCGCGGGCCCCCCCTTGGCCGCGCCGCCTTGTGGTTTGGCCACCTCGTGGCCCCACTTCGTATGCTCTTCGGTCTTCCGGAAGGTTCGTGGCAAAATAGGCCCCCGGGTCTTTGTTTCGTCCAATTCCGAGAATATTTCGTTACTAGGATTTCGAAACCAAAAACAAGCTGAAAACGATAATCGGCACTTCGGCATCTTGTTAATAGGTTAGTTCCGTAAAATGCACGAATATGACATAAAGTGTGCATAAAACATGTAGGTATCATCAATAATATGGCATAGAACATAAGAAATTATCGATACGTCGGAGACGTATCAAGCATCCCCAAGCTTAGTTCTGCTCGTCCCGAGCAGGTAAAACCATAACAAAGATAATTTCTGAAGTGACATGCCATCATAACCTTGATCATACTATTTGTAAACATATGTAGTGGATGCAGCGATCAAAATAATGGTAATGACATGAGTAAACAAGTGAATCATAAAGCAAAGACTTTTCATGAATAGTACTTCAAGACAAGCATTAATAAGTCTTGCATAAGAGTTAACTCATAAAGCAATAAATCAAAGTAAAGGTATTGAAGCAACACAAAGGAAGATTAAGTTTCAGCGGTTGCTTTCAACTTATAACATGTATATCTCATGGATAATTGTCAACATAGAGTAATATAACAAGTGCAATATGCAAGTATGTAGGAATCAATGCATAGTTCACACAAGTGTTTGCTTCTTGAGGTGGAGAGAGATAGGTGAACTGAATCAACATAAAAGTAAAAAGAATGGTCCTTCAAAGAGGAAAGCATCGATCGCTATATTTGTGCTAGAGCTTTTATTTTGAAAACATGAAATAATTTTGTCAACGGTAGTAATAAAGCATATGAGTTATGTAAATTATATCTTACAAGTTGCAAGCCTCATGCATAGTATACTAATAGTGCCCGCACCTTGTCCTAATTAGCTTGGACTACCGGATCTTTGCAATGCACATGTTTTAACCAAGTGTCACAATGGGGTACCTCCATGCCGCTCGTACAAAGGTCTAAGGAGAAAGCTCGCATTTTGGATTTCTCGCTTTTGATTATTCTCAACTTAGACATCCATACCGGGACAACATGGACAACGGATAATGGACTCCTCTTTAATGCATAAGCATGTGGCAACAATTATTATTCTCATATGAGATTGAGGATATATGTCCAAAACTGAAACTTCCACCATGATTCATGGCTTTAGTTAGCGGCCCAATGCTCTTCTCTAACAATATGCATGATCCAACCATAAAGGTGGTAGATCTCTCTTACTTCAGACAAGACGGACATGCATAGCAACTCACATGATATTCAACAAAGAATAGTTGATGGCGTCCCCAGAAGCATGGTTATCGCACAACAAGCAACTTAATAAGAGATAAAGTGCATAAGTACATATTCAATACCACAATAGTTTTTAAGCTATTTGTCCCATGAGCTATATATTGCAAAGGTGAAGGATGGAATTTTAAAGGTAGCACTCAAGCAATTTACTTTGGAATGGCGGATAAATACCATGTAGTAGGTAGGTATGGTGGACACAAATGGCATAGTGGTTGGCTCAAGGATTTTGGATGCATGAGAAGTATTCCCTCTCGATACAAGGTTTAGGCTAGCAAGGTTATTTGAAACAAACACAAGGATGAACGGTGCAGCAAAACTCACATAAAAGACATATTGTAAACATTATAAGACTCTACACCGTCTTCCTTGTTGTTCAAAACTCAATACTAGATATTATCTAGACTCTAGAGAAACCAAATATGCAAACCAAATTAGCAAGCTCTAAGTGTTTCTTCATTAATGGGTGCAAAGTATATGATGCAAGAGCTTAAACATGAGCACAACAATTGCCAAGTATCAAATTATCCAAGACATTTTAGAATTACTACATGTAGCATTTTCCAATTCCAACCATATAACAATTTAACGAAGAAGAAACTTCGCCATGAATACTATGAGTAGAGCCTAAGGACATACTTGTCCATATGCTACAGCGGAGCGTGTCTCTCTCCCACAAAGTGAGCATTTACAGTGAATCCTTCATCGAAACTGCTTGTCAACACCTTCTGCTCCTCGTTGGGTTCGACACTCTTATTTATCGAAAGTACTACGATACACCCCCTATACTTGTGGGTCATCAAGACTATTTTCTGGCGCCGTTGCCGGGGAGTGAAGCGCTATTGGTAAGTGGAATTGGTAAGGAAAACTTTTACTGTACGTGCTGATTTTACTTCTGCCTGCTGCTATAATTCATTATGGAGAGGTCTTCTCTTGAATTCACGTGGCCTTCACAAGCATTAAACATAGCAATGGTGTACCAACACTCATACATGAATATCCTGAAGACAAACTGTAACATCCTAACTTTTTTCCAAAATTAATGCTTGATTGTTTGAACTTGATTGAAAACTCACAAGGAATTAAAACTTTTTTTAGTAGTATTCAAAAATATTTTTTTTTTCAAAATAGAGTTTTCATGATACATTTGGTTTCGAAATTTTGAGACATAAAACTATTTTGTATCGGTTTAATGGGACACGAAAGGATACCTCAATGTCTTAAAACTTATTTTGTATTTTGCCTTCAAAAATATATTTTTTAAAGAGGTATTAAAACAAGCCCACAAAATTCCATTTATAATAGGACTTATGAGCTTATGTGGGACGTTTTGATTTTCTAAATTTTGTTTTCAAAGAAAACCAGTTACATAGTGTTATATTTCTAATATCTTTGCGCTGATATTTTAGTAAAAAATAAAGTTGTTTGAATCAATTTAGATGCATGAATCAAAAACTAGAAAACAAAAGGAAAGGAAAAATAATAAAGAAAAAAGTGGTTAGTCTAACTGGGCCAATGGCCCATCTTGGCCGATCGACTGAGCTGAGCGTATACCTATGCATTTCTCGGGCTGGGCCGGGTCTCGGGCCAGGCTGACCAAAGCCCGACGCGAAAAACCTTGGCCGAGGCCCGGCCCGACACATTTTTTTACATTATTTGTGGCAGTACCGGGACCCATTGTACATAAATTTAGAACTAGGCAACATTGTAAGTCATTGCTAAGGGTCTATTTGGTTCCTAGCCACAATTTACCAAGCTAAAGTATGGCTAGCTATAAAAGTATGGTTAGCTACGAAAGTGTATCTTGAAATATTGTAGCCAAACTTTGGCAAAAGTTGGCAAAAAATTGAGTCTATGATAAATAGACCATACATATAATCAAGTGTCACAAGTCAAAGTATAGCAAAAACAAAACACATACCAACTAAATTGTGACTACCAAATTTTAGCTCGAAAAATTGTGACCGAAACCGAACATGGCCTAAATTTCACTACGATGCCAAATAGTGCACTATGGCAGATTCTGCCATTGCAAGGTTGTGGCTGCTATTATGCACTCAGGCTGACTCGTGTGGCGCTCGATCCAATGCGGATGGGCCCGCTGGTCAGTACCCAGCTTCCACAGTTCCACTTCCACTGGCACTCACCACTGTTAACTCTGCTAACTAATCTCCATCAAGAGCTGCGGATGACAATAACGGACAAATTAAACCGCTGGACATGTTTGAAATTTTCTTTGACAATATTTTGTTATTTTGTAGACACGATCACACGCGAACGTAGGTATAGGCCGTTATATGTATCTGCACAAACAAATGAAACTACTAAACATTTATATTCCAAATTCTTTTACTCCGTACACAAAATTATTGGTTTAATTCTTACACATGGAAATATGTACTCCGTATTTATATATATGCCGTGGTGCATGTGTACAAGCACGGAGCAGTAGGGCCACGGCTGACAAGCCACATAAAATACCACTATCAACTTATCAAGTCGTGGAATTCGTACATACGGCGTACGTATACCTACAATATATAGCTAGCTTATCGATGGTATGAGCCGACGTAGCATCAACCCTACAGCGTAGGGGTACACGAGATGACATGATAGGCGGCCAAGCTTTAAGTCCCATCCTGCTTACTGTTCGATAAGATTCTTTGACCATTGTGTGTCCAAAAGATATCAGCAGTAAACAATGTAGACCGGCTAGATTTTTCAGGCTACGTATTCCGGCCTTGACAAACTCTATCAGCCTTTTCTGTAAAACATACTCCATCCTTTTTTTTGCGAAACAAAACATACTCCATCCTTGCCATTAAATATATATATATTGTGCATATAAGTTTTCTAAAAGTCAAACATCATCAAGTTTGATTAAATTTATTAAAAGTATGTATACCTATAATACAAAATGTATAATATACCGTAGGAAAATACACGTCATGATAAATCTTATAATATTGATTCTTTTTCAAAATGCTTGATCAAACTTCACATATATATGTACAAACTACAAAATTTACGGAAACCAAACAAGCATTCTCCTCTTTCCTCAGCCATCGCCTATTGAGTTGGATCAGTGGATCACGTGCATGTACCTGCACAACATAAACTGAACACTTTTCTGATTGACATGAACTGAACATTGGTAACTCTAGTAGCCCATCTTTTGACATTGATTTGACAGGACGAGCAGAAAACGCGGGCTCCTCTCTCACCCTTTCTCTCCCAAAGTCCGAGCGTCGTGTGCAAGTGCTTGTCTCGCTAGGTCTATTTTAGCCACTTGGGTTCGAATGGTGGACATGACATAGATTTGTAGGATAACTGGTCTCGTGTTCCTACTCAGTTTTGTTTAATCTTAGAAACACTTATCATTTTTGCTCTCTTTTCTCTAGCCCAGGCATATGAATACCCATATGAAGTGTTTTCGTCGAGTTAAAACCCTTTTACTCCGTTGATAAACTAAGTGGAACTGGGTAGCGCCTACAAGTGGGATCAGGAAACATCGACATGGGATCAGGAAACATACAACAAATTTATAACACTGTGACCGTAAAACACTTCCAGGTATGTGCAGGGGTGGAGCTACTTGTGATGACCACGATGCACATGCATCACAGTAGAAAGCAATTTTCCTTGTGAAGATGCTAAAAATGAGCATTTGCATCACCTTGTACCATGTAAGAATGTAAGATGCACTCAGGTGCATCAGGGTTTATGTGAATCTGGCTCTCTGTCTTCAATATCGATCACTCGATTCATGCGTCTGCCTGTTCTTTTAAGGCAAACAACCACACCAGCCAATCCCCATAGCCATAAACATTGCCGCCTCCAGCCGACCTTGTTCCCTAGATCATGGCAACATAAGCCTATTCATCCCCGCCATTGCGTCTTTCTCTCCCACCAACACATGGATAGACGTTGGTTGAACTGGCACGTGGCCACCGAGTTTGCCAAATGCGGCATCATCGCGCCACCAAATGTGATGTTGCCGGGTGGATGGGCCATCATCTTTCGCGGGGTGCCCATGCCGATAAAACCCACCGACATGGCCACAAGGGAGGAGATCTTCCATAGCGAAACCTACGAGACCCAACACAGGCGGCATGCGATTGGATTTCGGCCTCCTGCCTCCTACCGGCGTCGCCGCTAATCGCCTCGTCTCTGTGGCCTTTGGGCCATGAAGGCGCGGTGGATCTCGGCCCTCGTTAGTGGGAGGGCTCCGCCCCCTATTTTGAGGGCTTTGTTCTTCGTTTTTAGGGTGAAAGTTTGTAGGGGCGGCGCTCAGGTGGTGGTAGCGGGTCTCGTGCAATAAGGTCTTCCCGGCTTCAACCCCATCTCAGCGGCAACGTCGAGAGGCTTGTGGGAGTGTGTGATCTTCGAGGATTTCGTCTGGCTGTGGGGATCTTCGGATCGTCAAGGAGCTTCATCGGCAGTTCTTCCTTTTTCTTCGTCTATGGGACGGATGCTGTCTTTTTGACCCGTTCGGCGACTTTCCATCCGCAACCAACAACGTCAAGCCGACTCAGGGAGGAGCGGCAGCGGTGGCGCGCCTTTGACATGGTCTGGAGGTTGAAGATGGGCTTCTCAAAGATCTCGTTGTAATATTTTTTGGGGTGCTTTGTACTGTTCGTTGTTTCTTTTAATGCCAGAGTCCTATTCACAAAAAGGGGGGGGGAGATCTTTCGCTCCCGGTGGGAGCACGCGTCATGGCTGGACTCATGGTAGCGAATGCTGATCGACACTGTTTCGCGAGGATCGAGAGGTGGCGATAAACCACCTCACTAGTGAGAACCCACCACCGGCGAAGAACATCATCGAGCGGGGGCGGTTATGCTCAATGCCCGGCCGCACCATCCCAAACGTCTTCAAGGCCGCTTGCCACGAAGCCTTCTTGTGGTCATCTATGCACTCCGACATATCAAGTTCAACTCCGATGAGGAATAATAGGGTTTGGCGGTGGCCTCTGGCGGCACGGGCACCCAGACAAAGCTACAAAGCCTACATGCGGTCGGCTAGGAAGCCTTCATGTTTTGGTTCATTTTTATTCATGTACTCTTCTACTATTTTCGCCATATGTTTGTTATGTTTTTTGTTCATCTACTCTTCTACTATTTTCTCCATATGTATGTTATATTTTTGTTCATCTACTCTTCTACTATTTAGGGTGGAAAACACGCAGGGCAGCAACATGCCACAAATCCAGGTGTCACTCGTTCAGCCATATTGTCAATCTATTCATCAATGAACCATTAATTACGTATGAGAAGTAGTAGTAGAAATTACTTTGACACCCTTCTTTAAGAAGTAGTGACATGCACTCCATCCATTAGTTACCAGTGACATGCACTCCATCCATTAGTTACGTAGCAGAACTAGTGTGTTGTTGTTCTATCGAACAATTTGCTTGGAGAGTGATAACCATCTTGGACACATTGAGATGTAAAATTTGACCGAGAGATGATATCCATCTAAAAAAGGTGATTGATGATCAGTTTGGACAAGACAAGGCATTAGAATTTGATATGGATGCACCAAGACGTATAGGAAGGCATCATCATGCGATAGAGCCGCTCTGGACGTGTACGGGGCCATAGCACACACAGAGAATGGACCACTTCACCATAATGCACCAAAATTTTGCACATAGGCGTATCTTCGAATGTCAAACAACATCGAAAACTAAAATTATCAACATTGTTTTACAAAAATGATTTTTCAATTTTCTAGTAACAAAATTGGGTTTCTTTTGTGATGCAACCACCACAAATAAGATGCAAAATAGAACCAACTGACTTTTCGCATAAAGTATATCATGTGGGATGGCCTGGATATGGTGTTTTTCTTGCTTTGTAACTACTTTTCCTCATTTTTATGAGTTTCACGTGATTTTCTGAAACTAACTCAAATTTAAACTACAAGTGTGCTCTAGTTTGGTCTCAAAATTTGGAAAAAAAATTAAGGTACCCAAGTAGGGTGCTATAACGTATCCACAAAGAAAGTTGAAAGATTCGGCCACTTGATAAGAATAGCCATGCCACCAATTTTAACCACATTTAAAAAATCAAAGAAAGCAAAGAAACATCAAAAAATGTAAAACTTGCGCAAAGAGTCCTTATATGTGTTCTACTACCCAGGAAAATATAAAACGAAGTTATGATAGTGTTTTAAATAGTCTTCTCACAAACTTCTATCATTGTTATCATGTATGATTTATCTTGGCTTTGAACCTAAATGACCAAGGGATGCTCACATCCATGGACCCCTCCGTTGGCAGCACAGGTTTCGCAACGACGTTGCAGTTCTGAGGATGCCGCCGCCCAAGGATGAACCCGAGGAAGACGGTGACAGCTCCAACGACAACGACTGCGAGTACCCCGCCTTTTACCACCGCATCGAGCTTTAAATTTTTGTTTTTATTTGTTTTTTTTATGTTTGGTTTTAAATTTGTAAAAACTATGTATGTTTGATCGAATCATGTAGAGTTTGATTCTATTCATGCCCTAATTTAAAGTTTTGAATTGATTATAGAGGTTGCGGCTGGGAAGATCGCCCCTCCCACTATACAAAATCCGCCAATGACACCCCCCATACTACACCTGGGCATTTCTCGGGCCGGGCCGGGTTTCGGGCCGGTCCGAAAAAGCCCGAACTGAAATTCCCAGGCCCGAGCCAGGCCTGGCCCGACCTTCGGGCTTACAAATTAGGCCCGAACCCGGTCCGAACTACCAAAAGCCCAGCCCGAACTAGGCTTAAACTGTGTTTTATGCAAGCCAGACACCGTATGGAAGGGCACGAGTGGAGTTGCTCTTAGATCCCTTTAGCATCTAGATCTTACAATTCACTAATTTTTAAAATACAATCTACGCCTAGACTTTTTTCCTGCAGTTTTTCTTCCTTTATCTTATTATGGGCCATAGTTGCACAATATGATTTTTGTGAAGACACTCTGTAATTTTGATTCATGGTTTCTCTTTCTAGAAATACCACATGGGTAGCAAAAATGAATCTGACAAGTTTCTATACACTTTCATATGTCCTTTATTTTGTACAAATATAAGCATATATTCACATTTTCCCTCTCATTCACACATGGTGTTGATGAATATTTGTCCATACCTTTTATCCAAATGGCACACGTGTCAATCTTCTAAAATTTTCTGTTTACAGATAACATTAGTGTTGGGATTATTTAGTAGAACTTAATATTAGCACGGGGGGGGGGGGTTCTAACTCTTAGCCCTTCCAGACTTTCTTATGTTATATGAATATCTAAAAAGTGCAACTTTAGGTACGCTAAAGGTTTGCATGCAACAACTTAAAAAGAATCTTATAGCTCAAGAGCGAGCGCTTATATCGGGTTGACCATGTAAGGCGTGGTGGAGCAACAAAAAGTCGGAGCGACGACTTGAAGAGTTGAAGAACTGGTGACTCATGACGTTGGTCGTGAGCGTATCGGGCACCACTTGTTGCATAATCTTCTTCACAATTGTGAGTGCATCCTGGATACAGGGGCGGAGCCAGGAAAAAATTTTAGAGGGGGCAAAGATGTGCTAATTGGAGCAATACTCATTTTTAAGTGGGGCAAATTACTATTTGGCATGGCATATTACAAAGAAAGTAAAAATTGAGTGGGGGTAGCTGCCCCCCTTGGGTTACACACTGGATATGTTCCTCCCATAGCAGGTGCGACTTCTTCTTTTTGATAGTGGGGCGAGATTACCTACTTTGGTGAGCGGGTCACCGTTGGCTGTGTTCTAATGTGTATCTTCTTTTTGTGGTCTCCGATGTGTTGTCGGTGTGAGTGGGTCCTACTGTGTTAGTGTTCGGGTGGGCTTGGTCTTGTCTGTATCGATTTTCACCCGGTTTCTCCTCTAATTAATGATACGTCCCAAACGTATCTATAAATTTTGATGCTTCATTCTTGTTTTGTTACAATTCTTATATGTTTTATGTGCACTTTTCCACATTTTTTAGCATTTTCTGAGACTAACCTATTAACGCAGTGCCGCAGTGCCAGTTCTGTTTTCTTCTGTTTTTGTGTTTCAGAAAAGTTGTACATGAAAGTTTCTCGGAATTGGCCGAAACAAAAGCCCAGAGTCTTATTTTTCCGAGACGAAGACGGACCCAGAAGGACACGCGCAGGAGAGCTGCCACGTGGCAGTACACAGGGCAGGCGCGGCCCCACCCTTGGTCGCGCCTGGCCCATGTACTGGCGCCTCGTCGCTTCGTTTGCTCCGTCCTTCCGCCTATTTATTCCTCGTATCGGAAAAACCCCAGGGACGAGAGCCTCCATCCACGAAAAGTTTCGACGCCGCCGTCAACCGAAACCCTAGTTCGGGAGGGTTCTGCAGTCCATCCCGGCACCCTGTCGGAGAGGGAAATCACTGCCGGAGGCCTCTACATCGGCATGTCTTCATCCGAGGTGATGCGTGAGTAGTTCTCCACGGGACCATGGGTCCATAGCAGTAGCTAGATGGCTGTCCTCTCTTTGTTGTGCTTCATGTATAGATCTTGTGAGCTGCCTAACATGATCAAGATCATCTATTTGTAATTGCTACATGTTGGTTTGATGTGGATCCGGTTCATAGAGAGATTGCTTTGGTTGAGATTATGTATTATGTTATTATGATCTTGCATGCTCTCCGTTTCTAGTAGATGCTCTGGCCAAGTAGATGCTAGCGACTCCAAGAGAGAGTATTTATGCTCGATAGTGGGTTCATGCCTGTATTTAACCATGGGAAATGATCTTGTTCTCTACGGTTGTAGATGTGCTGTTGCTACTAGGGAGTAAACAGCGGTGTTCTATTCAAGGGTAGTTTCATCGTTTACTTTACACACATTGCTTAAAGCGATAGTCCGTTGCTTGCAACTTAATACTGGAGGGTGTCGCGGATGCGATTCTGAAGGTGGATTATTAGTCATAGATGCAGTTGGATTACGATCTATGTATATTGTTGTAATGCCCGCATATTTTCATAGCATGTATTCCGCACCAACCATTAGCGTAGAATCTCTGTTTGTCAATTACCCATCTGTAATTTGTTTATCCAACATATTTATTTATTGGGGAGGCGCCTCTAGTGAATTGTGGACCCCGGTCCTTCTTCTTTTAACTGCAATCTTCTACAACATTGTTTTGTTCTATTCACTGCAAACAATTCTTTTTTCCACACGGTTCGTTCAATCCTTTGTTTTCAGCAAAACCAGTGAGCTTGACAACCTCGCTGGAAGTTGAGGACAAAGTACTTGGTTGTTTGTGTGCAGATCTCCATGTTGCTGCTGACGCCGGCAGTGCGCCCTGCCACGAGTTGGCTCGCAACACCTCGGGAAAGAACGTTTTTCTCCTACTGGTCGATAAACCTTGGTTTCTTACTGAGGGAAATTTCCTGTTGTGCTCATCATACCTTCCTCTTGGGGTTCCACTCAACGTTGCGCATAAATTCTCCTTCATCAACTCCGCGCACAGCAATTAACCAAGCATTTTTTCATATCGTTCCAAAGA
>NC_061510.1:382323344-382359139 GCF_022539505.1 Lolium rigidum
CATCACCATAATAATCTTTAAATAAAACATAGTGAGGGTTAGCAATTCCCGCATCATCATCATTCATGGTTTTGCCCTTGGAGGCTTCACCATTAGTGACGTCTTTCTTCTTCTCTTGTGCGGGCTTGGCCTTTTGCTTGTTTGCCTTCTTTGCCTTGGCATTATAACCAAGGCCCTCCTTCCCATTGTTTGATCTTTGCTTACTCAAAAGATCATCCAAAGAAAGTTTACTTTGGGGAGAGGAGGCCTTAGCAAGTTCATCCTTCAACCTAGCATTTTCCTCAACAATATTTGCATGATCACATAGAGGAGTAGAGGAACTAGGCACATCATATGAAGCAAGCCTAATTTGAAGTTGCTCATAGGATTTGGATAGGAGAGTGAATTCACTCTTCAAAGCTTTGTGAGCTTTGTCTAGTTCATCTAGATCCTTCACAAGTTTCTCATGATCAACCTCAAATTGGGCCTTTTCCTTTTTAAGCACTTTAGACTTAGCCCTAGCAAGATCTCTAGCTTTAGTGAGCTTGTTAATTTTATCTTGAGGCTCTTCAAGAGTTTGTAGCCTCTCCTCAAGAGAAGCTATAGTTTCTTGACTTTCCTCAAGAGCATTTTTAAGAGCATGGATTTCGAGAGAGTCTTCTCTCTCTATTTGACCCTTTTTCTCAAGCATATCACTTTGTTGAGCTAAACGAACCATGAGGTTTGAAACATGCTTTTTAGTGTTACCTTGTAGGTTGAGAATGAAATCATCAAAATCTAGCATTTCTTGTTTCACTTTTAGACTAGCATCATCAACCCCTAGATCACTAGATATGTTAGGCATAGAGGGACTAGGAGATGATACCTCGGAGGATTGAGCCATGAGGCAACTTTCTTCCTCCACATGAATGACCTCATTGGGGGATTCACTTGGTGATGAAGAGTTAGTGGAGAGGAGGCAAGAGCGACCAATCCATTAGAGGTTGCATCTTCTTCATCATCAACATCATCATCTCCGGAGGTATACTCTTCTTGAGTTGATAGCACAATAGGTGTGTCCAAGGAGGACCTTGCCATGAAGCAATGTGCATTCTTGATATGAGGGTTCTCATTGGGAGATTCAAAGAGAGATGAAGAGGGTATGTTGGTGGTGACGATGGCGGCCAATTCCTTTGATCTTTCTTCATCTTCATCACCACTAGAACTTTCAACTTCATCGGATGAATATTCTTCCCTTGTTACTAGCACAACTCTTGAGGGCCTCTTGCCCTTCTTGGTCTTGTTGTTGTAGAACTTCTTGTTGGGGGCTTTTGAATATTTGCCCTTTGTGTCCTTGCTCTTGTCCTTGGGAATGGGCCTCCCATTATGAAGCTCTCTATTTTCATAGGGGCATTCGGCAATGAAGTGGCGCTTGTCATCACAATTGTAGCATGATCTTGTCTTTGGACCAAAGCTAGTGAACCCACTTTTGTTGTTCCTCTTGATGTTGTCTTCCTTGGCCTTGGAGGGATCAACCCAAAAGGATTTTGCATGGAAGGCCATGTGATCATGGTAGTGGCATTGCAAATCTTCCGGATAGGACATACTCCAAGATGCCCTATAAGATTCTTGAGGAATCACTTCTTCAACGGAGTTGACCACCAAGGCAAGGTTGGAACCTTTTGCCATCCCAAGAGCACGATTGCGAGAATCATGAGAGGTTTCCTCAAGCACCTTGAGAGCTTGCATCTCGTGCACGACTTGTTGAGAGGTGAGAGAGGAATAGCATTCCCTCCCCACAAGAGTCTTGACATCAATGGGTACAAATGGCATCATGCATTCAATGTACTTCTCCTTGATCCAAGTGTCATTGATGTGGGTGGCACCAATAAGCCGGAAGGCATCGGCAACGAGTGAGAAGTCTTCCATACATGACTTCATGATCTTCATCCGGTAGCCTCATGAACCCTTCGGCTTTATTCTTAAGAGCATTATACTTGTTCCTCCTTGTGCTCTCACTTCCAATGCAACTAGCGGCCAAGCCATCCCAAGCTTCCTTGGCGGTGGTGTAGTTCCGGACACGATGCAATTCCGGTGTCCCAACACTAGTTTGAATCATGTGTAAGGCGGTGTTGTTGAGTTGACTATCAATCGCTTCTCTTCTAGTCAACTTGTCGGGGTTGTATGGCTTGAAGCCCTCCAAGATGATTCTCCATAGTTCATTGGAGGCACTACAAACATGAGAGCGGAACTCAAATTGCCAAATATCGAAATTATCAATAGAAAACTTAGGTGGGTCGCCCCGAATGTTCAAATGGGGATGGGGAACCGGTATATCGGGAGATAGGAAAGGTGGAGCTACTTGATTGTAGCTTTCACCTCCACTAGTTCCCCTAGGAGATGCACTGGTAGATTTGATAGTGTTTAAGTTATCACCTTCCATGGGTTTGGTAGATGAGGGTAAGTCCGAAGCCTCTCCCTCGTCTAACGCACCCGTGTCTTTTACCTCTACACTAGGAGCCTTGGGAAGGGCCGGAGCCAAAAGCTCGGCAATCATCTTTTTCATGCTTTCCATTTGGGCTTCAATGGAGGACTTCAACGAATTGAAGTCTTCCATGGAGACCGTCTTGGCGGCCCCTTCCGAGGGCTCCTCGTCCGGCATACTCTTAGGCGGTTAAGCTCCGAAATAAGAGCCGAGGCTCGATACCAATTGAAAGGATCGTATGCCGCACCTAGAGGGGGGTGAATAGGTGCTAACCAATTTTTAGTTCTTTTTCAATTTAGGCTTGACACAAAAGGTAAATTCTCTAGATATGCAACTAAGTGAATTTACCTATATGACAAGGATATCAACTAAGCAAGGTATAGCTACGCAATAGGAGATAGAGTGGGATAGAGGTAACCGAGAGTGGAGCACGCGATGACACGGAGATGATTCCCGTAGTTCCCTTCCTTTGCAAGAAGGTACGTCTACGTTTGGAGGAGTGTGGTTGCTACGCAAGCCAAACCAACAGCCACGAAGGCTTCACTCAGATCTCCTGTGAGCAACGCCACGAAGGCCTAGGCCACTTCCACTAAGGGATTTCCTCGAGGCGGAAACCGGGCCTTTACAAAGTTCTTGGGGCACACATCCACAACCAAATTGGAGGCTCCCAAATCTGTAACAATACAACAATCAACAATAACACATCAACAACAAATCAACTAGGGAACCAAATAGGAACACTAGCATGAGATCCCTCAAACAAGAGAGGGGGAAATGAAGAACGCTTCGGTGAGGATGTAGATCGGTGTCTTCTCCTTCGAATCTCCAAAGATCAAGAGCTTTGGTTGGGGGAGGAAGGAGATCTTGCAAATCTTGAGTTTCTTGAGGTGGCTCTAATGGAGGTGGCTTGGCAGATTTCTTGTGTAATGATTGAGCAAGCAACCAAGGTAGAAGAAGGGGGTATTTATACCTCCCTCAAAAATGAGCCGTTGCAGCTCCGGGGGCCGGATATTCCGGCCTAAGTAAGGGCCGGATAATCCGCCCCCCCGATAATCCGGCCTTCGGGACAAAACTGTGACTTTATCCGGCCAAATGTCCGGCCCAATGCCAGACTTGCTTTTCTTCCAGTCCTTAGCCAAAATCGAGGGGGCCGGATATTTCCAAAATATCCGGCCCGGATATTCCGGCCCTTTTACAATACCGGGACAATATCCGGGCAAAAATCCGGCCCCTATACTGCGCCGCTTTTCCTCAGAGACTTAGCCAAAATCAGGGGGCCGGATATTTCAACAATATCCGGCCCGGATTATCCGGCCTGGCCAACTTTTTCTGATTTCTTTTGACAGACGATCAAATCCAACACACATGAATAAATATCTATGTAATCCCTGTACCACTTAAACAAACATTAGTGTATCACATATATTGACATCAAACACACAAAACATAATGTGAGAGATGTTCTTTCATAGGTCACCTTAGCAATAGCCATCTCGACGAGATCTCAGCCGAACTATTCGGCACCCCATTGTAACCCATTGTCATCATAATCAAGAACAGACAGGCAGGACGTAAGGGTTTTACCTCATCGAGGGCCCCGAACCTGGGTAAATCGCTCTCCCCGCTTGTCTGTGAGCCGATGTCTCGTGTCAGCTTGCAGGATTCCATCAACCCTAAGCCCCTATCGGAGGGCATTGACGAGGAGTACCCTCGACAATTGGCGCCGTCTGTGGGGACCCTGTCGGCACAAGGCAAGTCATCGGCAGTACCAGTCACGTCCGCGGCGTTCTTACTCGAATCGCCAACTCCAGCAGAGTCAACAGATCCGATCCGCTGTGGATCCTTCGAGTTCGTGCCACGCCGCGAAGTACTTCACCCAAACTCTATGACATCATCTCATGACACGGAGGCTGTTTTCGGCGGCGTCCACTTCGTCATTGATTCCGGAGGTTTCCTTCGCCTCCCTAGAGCCGGCGCGTCCGACTCAAAGGCCGCACCTCCGGAGGGTGCCCGTTCAGCGACAACTCTAAAAATTTCACCCAGAAGCATACAAGGGAGCGACCGAGGGAATCTCAACACCACGGCTGGACAAAGGAAGAGACAAAGAAGCTCACACCGTGTGGAGGAAGGCAGAACAACAATTCATCCTCGACAGTTTGAGCAAGGATGCCACGACACATCGGCAATCAGGGGCCGCACCCGTTCTCCGTATCTCTCGGCTACAGAGCAACTCGAGGCGCCATGTTACCTCCACTTATACTTTGATCCAAAGGATGGTCGGGAGAAGTCCAGTCATTTGTTGAGGAACTGCCGACACTTCCTAGAGATTCGACAGTTCTGTGACGATCTTAGAGCCGAAGCTATGTCAAGAGTTCGCATGATGGAGGAGAAGGCAAGGTCCTACGACCATTTGACAGAATCGTATGTACCAGAACCATACGAGCCAATGGAAAAAAGATGAATATGAACCAGCCGAAGTATTCCCAGCACTACGTGGACAAATCAGCATGATCCATAAAACCAGCTTTTCGAAAAGAGAAGTCAAGAAGTTCTCCCGAGAAGTAAAATATGCGGAAGTCGCCATGGTCGATACGCCGGATTTCATCGACTGGTCAGAACAAAGCATCACCTTCAGCGAGGCGGATCACCCGAAAGCTGTTCCAAGGCCCGGTCACGTGGCCCTTGTCCTTGAAGCGCAGATTGGAGGGTACAAGTATGGGCAAAGTATTCATGGACGGAGGAAGCGGCTTGAACTCGCTATTCGCCCGGCACAATGAGAGCAATGGGTTTAACAGTCGACATGCTAAGAGAATCGACACGGGGTTCCACGGCATTATACCGACCGGACCCGCTTACTCGCTAGGCAAAACATCATTGGACGTAGTCTTCGGCACGCCCGGTAATTTCAGGAAAGAAAAGATCGAGTTCGAGGTAGTCGGCCGAGAATCTCGGTACCACGCCATCCTCGGCAGACCTGCGTTTGCTAAATTCATGGCCGTGCCTCATTATGCATACCTAAAACTGAAGATGCCGAGCAACAACGGAACCCCAATAACCGTTCACGGCAGCTTCGCTCGATCAGACAACTGCGACAGGGAATTCCAGAAGATCGCTTCGAAGTTTGGAGCCAAAGAAGAACTCAACGCGATCGATACCATCAGAGACCACACACAACCACCAGCCGACAATCGAAACATAAGATCCGATGAGTTTGATGCTGCAAAGGAAACTAAGAAGCTGCAGGTGCATCCTACTGATCCGAAGAAGACGGTCAATACTTCGGCTGACCTTCATCGACGCATAGGAAAGCGCGCTCATCGAGTTTCTCCGTGAGCGCCGGGAGATATTTGCATGGGAACCATCCGACATGCCGAGTATCCCCGGGGAACTCGCTGAGCACGCCCTAAATGTTGACCCAACAGCTAAACCAGTGCAGCAATCAATGAGACGATTTTCTGAACCGAAGAGAAGAGCAATTGGCGAAGAAGTTAGTCGGCTCCGCAAGGCAGGATTTATTCGGGAGCTTAAGGAATCTGAGTGGGTGGCCAATCCCGTCATGGTGCCAAAAAAGGACACAACCGCCCTCCGCATGTGCATCGATTACACCAGCCTTAACAAACATTGCCCGAAAGATCATTTCCCATTGCCTCGAATAGACCAGATAGTCGACTCCACGGCCGGGTGCGACCGTCTCTCTTTCCTCGACGCATACTCCGGTACAATCGGATCAAGCTGAAGAAGGAAGACCAGGAGCTAACCGCTTTCATCACCCCGCACGGCGTTTTCATGTTACAACGTCATGACCTTCGGGTTGAAAAATGCAGGAGCTACTTACCAACGCTGCATGCAAGCTTGCCTTGCGGAGCAGATTGGGAGAAATATTGAAGTTTACATCGACGACATCGTGGTGAAAACGAAGCACGCAGCCACACTCATCGATGACTTACGAGAAACCTTCGACAATCTGGACAGATACAAAATCAAGTTGAATCCCAAAAAATGCTTCTTCGGAGTGCCGGGAGGACAAGTACTTGGGTACTTCATATCAGCCAGAGGTACCGAAGCCAATCCCTCAAAGATCAAAGCTATTCTTGACATGAAGCCGCCAAAGAATCTGCACCAAGTGCGGCAGGTTAGCGAGCCGGCTAGCAAGCACTCAGCAGGTTCATTGCAAAGCTAGGGGAGAAAGCTTTGCCCTTCTACAACCTGATGAAAAAGTCGGAAAAATTTGAGTGGACAAAGGAAGCACAGGAATCTTTCGACAACTTGAAGAAAATCTTATCGACCTCCCCAGTGCTCGTGACTCCGCGCGAGAAGGAGACGTTGCTCATGTACATAGCTGCAACAGCACAAGTCTTCAGCAGCGTTTTAGTCGTCGAACGAGAGGAAGCAGGGAGAGTTCATGGTGTGCGAGAGGCCCGTTTATTACCTCGGCGAAGTGCTCACTCCCGCAAGGCGGAGGTATCCCCATCACCGGAAGGCGGCGTACGCGATGATGGCGGTCGGCTCGCAAGTTTCGGCACTACTTCACGGAGCACCCGATTAAAATTGTAAGCGAAGCACCCCTGAAGAGCATAATGACCAATCCGGAAGCCATGGGTCGAGTATCCCAATGGGCTATCGAACTAGCGCCTGATACGTCTCCGACGTACCGATAATTTCTTATGTTCCATGCCACATTATTGATGATATCTACATGTTTTGTACACATTATATGTCATATTTATGCGTTTTCTGGAACTAACCTATTGACGAGATGCCGAAGGGCTAGTTCCTGTTTTTTGCTGTTTTTGGTTCCAGAAATCCTAGTAAGGAAATATTCTCGGAATCGGACGAATCAAGGCCCAGCATCCTATTTTTCCACGAAGCTTCCAGAACACCCGAGAGTCGCCAGAGGGGGGCCACTGGGCCCCCAGACGACAGAGCGGCGCGGCCTAGGGGGGGCGCCCCCCTAGGGTGTCACAGCCTCGTCGCCCCTCCGACTCCGCCTCTTCGCCTATTTAAAGGTCTCTGACCTAAAACATCGATACGGAAGAGCCACGGTACGAGAAACCTTCCAGAGCCGCCGCCATCGCGAAGCCAAGATCTGGGGGACAGGAGTCTCTGTTCCGGCACGCCGCCGGGACGGGGAAGTGCCCCGGAAGGCTCCTCCATCGACACCACCGCCATCTTCATCAACGCTGCTGTCTCCCATGAGGAGGGAGTAGTTCTCCATCGAGGCTAAGGGCTGTACCGGTAGCTATGTGGTTAATCTCTCTCCTATGTACTTCAATACAATAATCTCATGAGCTGCCTTACATGATTGAGATTCATATGATGATGCTTGTAATCTAGATGTCATTATACTAGTCAAGTGGGTTTTACTTATGTGATCTCCGGAGACTCCTTGTCCCACGTGTGTAAAGGTGACAAGTGTGTGCACCGTGTGGGTCTCTTAGGCTATATTTCACAGAATACTTATTCACCGTTATGAATCGCATAGTGAAGTGCTTATTTATATCTCTTTATGATTGCAATGTGTTTTGTATCACAATATATCTGTGTGCTACTCTAGTGATGTTATTAAAGTAGTTTATTCCTCCTGCACGGTGTAATGGTGACAGTGTGTGCATCGTGTAGTACTTGGCGTAGGCTATGATTGTGATCTCTTGAAGATTATGAAGTTAACTATTGCTATGATAGAATTGATGTGATCTATTCCTCCTTTCATAGTGTGAAGGTGACAGTGTGCATGCTATGTTAGTACTTGGTTTGGTTATGTTGATCTGTCATGCACTCTAAGGTTATTTAAACATGAACATCGAATATTGTGGAGCTTGTTAAC
The DNA here is from genome assembly GCF_022539505.1 of Lolium rigidum. Classification (NCBI taxonomy): domain Eukaryota; kingdom Viridiplantae; phylum Streptophyta; class Magnoliopsida; order Poales; family Poaceae; genus Lolium; species Lolium rigidum. Next base: position 382,331,612 of record NC_061510.1, read on the forward strand.
TCCGGCATTGAGGGTTCGTGTAATCCTACACGTTAGTGGTGTTCATCATCCAACAAGAGAGTGTAGAGTCTAGCATCTATCTATTTATTCTGTTATGTGATCAATGTTGAGAGTGTCCACTAGTGAAAGTATGATCCCTAGGCCTTGTTCCCGAATATCGCTACCGCCGCTTGTTTACTCGTTTTCATCGCATCCGTACTTCTCGCAATATTACCACCATCAACCACACACCAGCAAGCACTTTTCTGGCGCCGTTACTACTCGCTCATATTTATTCATACCACCCGTATTTCACTATCTCTTCGCCGAACTAGTGCACCTATTAGGTGTGTTGGGGACACAAGAGACTTCTTGCTTTGTGGTTGCGGGGTTGCATGAGAGGGATATCTTTGACCTCTTCCTCCCCGAGTTCGATAAACCTTGGGTGATCCACTTAAGGGAAACTTGCTGCTGTTCTACAAACCTCTCGCTCTTGGAGGCCCAACACCTGTCTACAAGAATAGAAGCACCCGTAGACATCAAGCACTTTTCTGGCGCCGTTGCCGGGGAGGAAAGGTAAACGGCACTCACACACAGGCAACCCCGGCAACTAGCCACTTTTCTGGCGCCGTTGCCGGGGAGGAAAGGTAAAAGGCACTCATACTCCGGTCTCAGGTAAAGTACTTTTCTGTTGCCGTTGTGTGTGTGCTCGAAGCTATTTCTTTTAGATCCTGCAATTGCATCTTTTTGTTTCTTGTTTACACTAGTTTGGCATAATGGACAACAATGAGCTTCTTATTCTATTTCCTGATTTAAAACATGGATTGTTTGATGCGAAAATTAAAAAACCTATGAAATCTTATTTGCATGCTCGGTAGTAATATTAGTATGAACGCTTTGAACACCATTGTTGATAATGATATAGAAAGTTCTAAGCTTGGGGAAGCTGGTTTTCATGATCTTTTTAGTCCCCCAAGCATTGAGGAGAAAATTTTCTTTGATGATACTTTGCCTCCTATTTATGATGATTATAATGATAGTAGTCTTTTAGTACCGCCTGTTATGGAGGATAAATTTGATTATTATTACAATATGCCTCCTATATTTGATGATGAGAATAATAATAGCTACTTTGTTTTTGCTCCCACTACAACTAATAAAATTGATTATGCCTATGTGGAGAGTAATAATTTATGCATGAGACTCATGATAAGAATGTTTTATGTCATACTTATATTGTTGAGTTTGCTCATGATGCTACTGAAAGTTATTATGAGAGAGGAAAATATGGTTGTAGAAATTTTCATGTTACTAAAACACCTCTCTTTTTGCTGAAAATCTTGAAGCTGCACTTGTTTTATCTTTCTATGCTTGTTGCATTATGCTTCATGAATTTGTTTATTTACAAGATTCCTATGCATAGGAAGCATGTTAGACTAAAATTTGTTTTGAATTTGCCACTTGATGCTCTCTTTTGCTTCAACTACTATTTCTTGCGAGTGCATCATTAAAACTGCTGAGCCCATCTTAATGGCTATAAAGAAAGAACTTCTTGGGAGATAACCCATGTGTTTATTTTGCTACAGTACTTTTATTTTGTATTTGTGTTTTGGAAGTTGTTACTACTGTAGCAACCTCTCCTTTTCTTATTTTTATTGCATTGTTGTGCCAAGTAAAGTCTTTGATAGAAAGGTTGATACTAGATTTGGATTGCTGCGCAGTAACAGATTTCTTTGCTGTCACGAATTTCGACCTGCCTCTCTGTAGGTAGCTCAGAAAAATATGCCAATTTACGTGCGTGATCCTCAGATATGTACGCAACTTTTATTCAATTTGGGCATTTTCATTTGAGAAAGTCTGGTGCCATTTTAAAATTCGTCTTTACGGACTGTTCTGTTTTGACAGATTCTGCCTTTTATTTCGCATTGCCTCTTTCGCTGTGTTGGATGGATTTCTTTGTTCCATTACCTTCCAGTAGCTTTGTGCAATGTCCAGAAGTGTTAAGAATGATTGTGTCACCTCTGAACATGTGAATTTTTGATTATGCACTAACCCTCTAATGAGTTTGTTTTGAGTTTGGTGTGGAGGAAGTTTTCAAGGGTCAAGAGAGGAGGATGATATACTACGATCAAGGAGAGTGAAAGCTCTAAGCTTGGGGATGCCCCGGCGGTTCACCCCTGCATATTATAAGAAGACTCAAGCGTCTAAGCTTGGGGATGCCCAAAGCATCCCCTTCTTCATCGACAACATTATCAGGTTCCTCCCCTGAAACTAAATTTTTATTCCGTCACATCTTATGTACTTTGCTTGGAGCGTCGGTTTGTTTTTGTTTTTGTTTTGTTTGAATAAAATGGATCCTAGCATTCATTGTGTGGGAGAGAGACACACTCGCTGTTGCATATGGACAAGTATGTCCTTAGGCTTTACTCATAGTATTCATGGCGAAGGTTGAATCTTCTTCGTTAAATTGTTATATGATTGGAATCGGGAAATGCTACATGTAGTAACTCTAAAATGTCTTGAATAATTTGATACTTGGCAATTGTTGTTCTCATGTTTAAGCTCTTGCATCATATACTCTACACCCATTAATGAAGAAACACCTAGAGCTTGCTAAATTTGGTTTGCATATTTGGTCTCTCTAAAGTCTAGATAATTTCTAGTATTGAGTTTTGAACAACAAGGAAGATGGTGTAGAGTCTTATAATGTTTACAATATGTCTTTTATGTGAGTTTTGCTGCACCGGTTCATCCTTGTGTTTGTTTCAAATAACCTTGCTAGCCTAAACCTTGTATCGAGAGGGAATACTTCTCATGCATCCAAAATCCTTGAGCCAACCACTATGCCATTTGTGTCCACCATACCTACCTACTACATGGTATTTCTCCGCCATTCCAAATTAAATTTCTTGAGTGCTACCTTTAAAATTACCATTCTTCACCTTTACAATATATAGCTCATGGGACAAATAGCTTAAAAACTATTGTGGTATTGAATATGTACTTATGCACTTTATCTCTTATTAAGTTGCTTGTTGTGCGATAACCATGTTTCGGGGACGCCATCAACTATTCTTTGTTGAATATCATGTGAGTTGCTATGCATGTCCGTCTTGTCCGAAGTAAGAGAGATCTACCACTTTAATGGTTAGAGCATGCATATTGTTAGAGAAGAACATTGGGCCGCTAACTAAAGCCATGAATCATGGTGGAAGTTTCAGTTTTGGACATATATCCTCAATCTCATATGAGAACACTAATTGTTGCTACATGCTTATGCATTAAAGAGGATTCCATTATCTCGTTGTCTATGTTGTCCCGGTATGGATGTCTAAGTTGAGAATAATCAAAAGCGAGAAATCCAAAATGCGAGCTTTCTCCTTAGACCTTTGTACAGGCGGCATGGAGGTACCCCATTGTGACACTTGGTTAAAACATGTGTATTGCGATGATCCGGTAGTCCAAGCTAATTAGGACAAGGTGCGGGCACTATTAGTATAATATGCATGAGGCTTGCAACTTGTAAGATATAATTTACATAATACATGTGCTTTATTACTACCGTTGACAAAATTGTTTCTTGTTTTCAAAATAAAAGCTCTAGCACAAATATAGCAATCGATGCTTTCCTCTTTGAAGGCCTTTCTTTTACTTTTATGTTGAGTCAGTTCACCTATTTCTCTCCACCTCAAGAAGCAAACACTTGTGTGAACTGTGCATTGATTCCTACATACTTGCATATTGCACTTGTTATATTACTCTATGTTGACAATTATCCATGAGATATACATGTTATAAGTTGAAAGCAACCGCTGAAACTTAATCTTCCTTTGTGTTGCTTCAATACCTTTACTTTGATTTATTGCTTTATGAGTTAACTCTTATGCAAGACTTATTGATGCTTGTCTTTAAGTACTATTCATGAAAAGTCTTTGCTTTATGATTCAGTTGTTTACTCATGTCATTGCCATTGTTTTGATCGCTGCATTCATTACATATGCTTACAATAGTATGATCAAGTTTATGATGGCATGTCACTCCAGAAATTATCTTTGTTATCGTTTACTCGCTCGGGACGAGCATGAACTAAGCTTGGGGATGCTGATACGTCTCCGACGTATCGATAATTTCTTATGTTCCATGCCACATTATTGATGATATCTACATGTTTTGTACACATTATATGTCATATTTATGCGTTTTACGGAACTAACCTATTGACGAGATGCGAAGGGCCAGCTCTCGTTCTCGCTGTTTTTGGTTCCGAAATCCTAGTAAGGAAATATTCTCGGAATCGGACGAAAACAAGGCCCGAAGCATCCTATTTTTGCACGAAGCTTCCGGAACACCCGAGAGTCGCCGGAGGGGGGCCACCGGGCCCCCGTACGACAGGGCGGCGCGGCCTAGGGGGGGGGCGCCCCCCTAGGGTGTCACCGCCTCGTCGCCCCTCCGACTCCGCCTCTTCGCCTATTTAAAGGTCTCTGACCTAAAACATCGATACGGAAGAGCCACGGTACGAAAAACCTTCCAGAGCCGCCGCCATCGCGAAGCCAAGATCCGGGGACAGGAGTCTCCGTTCCGCACGCCGCCGGGACGGGGAAGTGTCCCCGGAAGGCTCCTCCATCGACACCACCGCCATCTTCATCAACGCTACTGTCTCCCATGAGGAGGGAGTAGTTCTCCATCGAGGCTAAGGGCTGTACCGGTAGCTATGTGGTTAATCTCTCTCCTATGTACTTCAATACAATAATCTCATGAGCTGCCTTACATGATTGAGATTCATATGATGATGCTTGTAATCTAGATGTCATTATGCTAGTCAAGTGGGTTTTACTTATGTGATCTCCGGAGACTCCTTGTCCCACGTGTGTAAAGGTGACGAGTGTGTGCACCGTGTGGGTCTCTTAGGCTATATTTCACAGAATACTTATTCACCGTTATGAATGGCATAGTGAAGTGCTTATTTATATCTCTTTATGATTGCAATGTGTTTTGTATCACAATATATCTGTGTGCTACTCTAGTGATGTTATTAAAGTAGTTTATTCCTCCTGCACGGTGTAATGGTGACATTGTGTGCATCGTGTAGTACTTGGCGTAGGCTATGATTGTGATCTCTTGAAGATTATGAAGTTAACTATTGCTATGATAGTATTGATGTGATCTATTCCTCCTTTCGTAGTGTGAAGGTGACAGTGTGCATGCTATGTTAGTACTTGGTTGTTATGTTGATCTGTCATGCACTCTAAGGTTATTTAAACATGAACATCGAATATTGTGGAGCTTGTTAACTCCAACGATTGAGGGTTCGTGTAATCCTACACAGTTAGTGGTGTTCATCATCCAACAAGAGAGTGTAGAGTCTAGCATCTATCTATTTATTCTGTTATGTGATCAATGTTGAGAGTGTCCACTAGTGAAAGTATGATCCCTAGGCCTTGTTCCTCGAATACTGCTACCGCTGCTTGTTTACTGTTTTACTGCATCTGTACTTCCTGCAATATTACCACCATCAACCACACGCCAGCAAGCACCTTTCTGGCGCCGTTACTACTGCTCATATTTATTCATACCACCTGTATTTCACTATCTCTTCGCCGAACTAGTGCACCTTTACATCTGACAAGTGTATTAGGTGTGTTGGGGACACAAGAGACTTCTTGCTTTGTGGTTGCAGGGTTGCATGAGAGGGATATCTTTGACCTCTTCCTCCCTGAGTTCGATAAACCTTGGGTGATCCACTTAAGGGAAACTTGCTGCTGTTCTACAAACCTCTACTCTTGGAGGCCCAACACTATCTACAAGAATAGAAACACCCGTAGACATCAGCGCCACATGACATAACTTACATTAATCGAACGGCGATAAAATCCCAAATCCTCCCAGATTTCGTGGCAGATTGGATCCAATCGCAGACGCCGGCAGTACCCGATATGTCGGGCTCATGGATAATGTACTTCGACGGGTCAAAACAGAGTACGGGTGCAGGAGAAGGAGTGGTGCTGATATCACCGCAGGGAGATAAGATGAAGTATATACTGCGTATGAATTTCTCTCTGCCGACGAACAATGAAGCAGAATACGAAGCGCTGTTGCACGGAATGAAAATGGCAAAGGCGTGTGGTGCTACTCGTCTGGAGATCTACGGAGACTCAAACTTGGTGGTGCACCAGTCGATGAATCTATGCGACGCAGTCAGCGACAACATGATCGCCTACCAGCGGCTGTATCAGAATATGGAAGCTAAATTCGAAGGATGCGAGCTCAAACATATCGGCAGAGCTAGTAATGACGAAGCCGACACTTTGGCAAACATCGGGTCCACATGCTCTCCCATCCCAGACGGAGTGTTTTACGAAGTGATCACCCAACGATCGATAAAGGAAAAAACGTCGGCACCTCCAAAGTCATCGACTGACGAATCAGAGGCAAGCTCAAGGCAAACTCCTTCGGCTGAAGAATCTCCAACTCCTCCTGCCGATCAAGTCCTCCTCCTCGAGTCACTATGGACCAAACCGTTTCTAGCGTATCTAACAAAGCAAGAGCTGCCAGAGGACTCTGTGGAAGCTAGGCGAATCGTCAGACGCTCAAAGGCCTTCACCGTGATAAATGGTGAGCTTTACAAGCGTAGCATCTCAGGGATCTTCCAAAGGTGCATTGCCATTGACGATGGAAAAGCACTGTTGCGTGAGATACATGAAGGAACATGCGGACATCACGCAGGGAGCAGGGCCCTCGTGGCAAAAGCCTTTAGGGCAGGATTTTACTGGCCAACGGCAGCGTCGGATGCTAGGGATCTAGTCATGAAGTGCGATCCATGCCAACGTTTTTCACCAAAACCGCACGCTCCTGCAACGAATCTAATGACAATACCCTTGGCATGGCCTTTCGCTCAATGGGGACTCGATCAAGTTGGGCCGCTGCCAAGATCGTCACCCGGAGGACACACGTACTTGTTGGTTGCAGTCGACAAATTCACTAAGTGGATCGAGGCGAGCACTGTGCGAAACCAAAAAGCTGAAACAGCGGTTCAATTCTTCAAGGGAATAACTTGTCGATTTGGTATGCCTCACAGCATCGTCACAGACAACGGCTCCAATTTTGATTCCGAGGAGTTCAGGAAATTTTGTGATGATGGAGGAATCAAATTGAAATTCGCATCGCTCTCTCACCCCGCACCAACGGCCAGGTGGAAAGGATCAATGGCCTAATAGGAGATGGTCTCAAGAAACGCCTTAAAGGCGCAGCCGGAGCCTGGGTCGAAGAGTTACCATCTGTACTCTGGAGTTTGCGTACTACACCCAACAGGTCGACTCAATATACTCCATTCTTCTTGGTGCACGGAGCCGAAGCAGTCCTACCAGCCGACGTCCGATTTGAAGCGCCTCGAGTGACAGCATACACAGAGTCCTCCTCCAACATCGCACTACAAGATGTTGTCGATCTCCTTGACGAAGCACGAGATATCGCCTTGGCAAGGACAACGGTGTATCAGCAAGCACTGAGAAACTACCACAGTCGACGAATACGCAGTCGAAGTTTCAATGTTGGGGATATGGTACTGCGGCTGAAGCAAAAAAGACCCTTGAAGCTAGAATCTCCATGGGAAGGACCATACATCATCACCGAAGTGATACCAGGAGGAGCCTATCGGCTCAAAAATCCAGCTTCAGGGAAAGACGTCGAGAATCCATGGAACATCGCGCAATTGCGACGGTTCTATACATAGGACACGATTGTTTTGTCGAAGACCCATAAGGTTGTGTTTACATTATGAATAAAGGTCTAATCAGATTTTCTATCTCTTTTCTTGCTTCAGGCTTTGGCATCCGAACATAACGTTTGGAACCCCTACCTTCGGCTCTAACTCCCATCGGGAGCGTTGGCCCAAAAGAAATATGCTTACACAGTGTCATTAATTAAATACTCTCAGCGAGAGCTAAGATTAATGACACACAAAAACAACCAATCCAAGCCTCGAAAAATACGCGAGTGCTGCATTCGATGGTTACATTATTACAAGATAAGGCTCAAACCGGTGCACCGCGTGATGAAGCCAAACTCTCGAATAAATTACATATCGACTTCGCAATAACATTGCATAAAATTCAACGAAGTCGTCGAGAAAGCAGGTTGAACTGATCACTCAGCCGCACTCGACAATAAAACATAGCGTGCAGCGTACGCAGTAAACAATCTTATGCAGATACAAGGTTATTACATTTATAATCGGGTTCCCCGGTCCCAGTGGGCCTTCAGTTCCTTTTCAAGGCATGATTCCATCCGAGAAACGACGGTGTAAGCAGGGCCTCTAGCAACATCATAGTACTGGCTTAAATCTCTTTCAGTATTTGCTACGGCTCTCAAGTCTAGAGTTGGATGGCACGCCAATATTGAAGCAAAGGCAAGCTCAGCACCAGCCAGAAGCTCTTTCCGCACCAACTGTCGAATCCTTTCAGGAGACTTGAATCGGGTAAACAAGCCTGTTTGACGGTGTTTTGGTCATAGGGTACTATGAAATCTGATATACGTCGCTTTGCTGGCAGGGAAAATTATAGTAACATAAATTTGTTGAGCATTATATATACAAATATTTAGTGATCAAAAGGGAGCAAAAGAATCACGTGACAATTTTATTCTAGCAAGGTGATTTTGACTAAGCCATCAGCCGTGATATGTATGAAATGGTAGCAGCTGCATGCAATATACCAATGGATCAGACAATTGATTTTTCTTGTTACTATTATTTATTTGGTGCATGGAAATCTGGTTGTTTAGCGATTTGTATCAGTTTGCCAGCTAGTTCGGAACATGCACGCTTTTGAACTTTGGAATCACACCTAGGCATGAAGTGCATACGTATGTATACGGTACATGTTTCATGTCGATTGAAACGGCCAGCGCCTCACCAAGCGGAGCAGCTCAGATTTCTCGCTAACAACTGCGGCCGGAGCGCATGTTATACTTATCTCTTCATCTCCATCTGTGGCTGGCCGTAGACTGGTAATATAAAAAGCCCCCCAATGTGAGCGCAACGGAGGTTGGAGACATTAGATGATACACTGATACATCATTCCGCCACCGCCATCACATACACACTTTCGATTCCTCCACACTCCAGTTCATTTTGGGCAGCGCGTCTATATCTCGCCCCTGCCGATCTCCATCGTCTGGCCTTTTTTGAAGTCATAAATCAATGGCGCCACTTGGTGAGTATATTGCATGGAGGTAGTATGCGACATCCTTTTCTTTTTCAGTATTACAGGTTTGTGGTGTTTTGCGGCTCTACGTGATTTATATCACCGCCGCGGATGCCGATCATTCCGATCCATAAAATTGATGTCGTCCGGGCTCTACGCGATATATGTCGCCGCCCATGAAATCCACGAACTTGGTTTTGTCTCCTCTACGTGATTTATATCACCGCCGCAGATGCCGATCATTCCGATCCATAAAATTGATGTCGTCCGGGCTCTACGCGATATATGTCGCCGCCCATGAAATCCACGAACTTGGTTTTGTCTCGGCTCTACGTGATTTTTATCACCGCCGCGGATGCCGATCATTCCGATCCATAAAATTGATGTCGTCCCAGCTCTACACAATTTATGGTGTTGCCGTTGAAGTCTTCAAAACTGGTTTTGTCTCGGCTCTACGCGATTTTTATATCGCCGCCGATGATATTCATGATCTAATATGCAAAATGGACAGGGCTCTACGAGATTTACATCGCCGTTGCAAACGTTTTATGGTTCGGTGTGTAAGATGGTGGCGTGACATGGCTCCGGACGATTTACATCGCCGCCATGTATTCATAATGCTACATGAGCGAATTTTCAAAAATACAAGTGTATTTGTCTGTTGAGAGGCTCCCATGTACATGCGTCAGATAGTCTTCAAGTTTCTTGGAAAGGGCATATGCATGTGACCCGTTTGAATAAAAGCATGGTCATCTACCTTGAAGCAAGCAAGATCCAGCAACAATAATTTACAGAGCGATGATTTACATCAGCCCAGCCTACTCTTTTCCGTGACTGACGAGGCCGGAAATTGCACATACCTCCTGACCGACGAGGCGGGATACACCCTTTTCTCCTGACCGACGAGGCGGGATACACCCTTTTCCGTGACCGATGAGGCCGGAATCTACATATAAATCCTGACCGACGAGGCGGGATAAATATTGTTCGCGACTGACGAGGCCGAACATCTATGTTGAGAATTTTTTCTGAATATGGTGCCTGATTAGACGTTGCATCCATAATTTGTTGATGTGGCTGCAACTAAATTAAGTTGTCAAATATTTGCATGTCGCCTTGGCAGATGTGAGCTACGAGTGGATGATGATGATGACCGCTTGATGCAGCATAATCGGAGGTTGTCCATAGATGTAAACTGTGGATGTAATTAACTAGAAGTCCTCTCGAGGTTCTAGGAGTTGAGAACTACACAATCGTCTCTTGTATGTCAGATGCTACACAGAGAATATGTAAAATAGGACTTGTATGTGATCTGCAAAAGTTAATAAAAACTACAAGTTTCCTTCGCATGATCTTTGTGTTTGTGTTATTTAAATTGTATACAATCGTATACTGGCACGCCCGCACTTTATACTGTCAACGGCGAGAAAGCTTATTAAATATTTCTCTCGCGTAAAACAAATGGCACGCCCGGTGGGACTTTGCTCTCCTCCCATCTTTGCTGCTCATCATCGGTCGTCAGAATCTGCTCATGTGCTCCATCTCCTCGGCTCCTTTCCAGTTGCAAAGTGTGTCTGATCATTTTTGGTATGGTGAAGTTCTAACCAATGTACATCTCGTGCAGGTGAGGGCTTCACCAATGTTGGCTCGAAGGATGTTGCAAAGCAGCCAGAATCATATGTCCTTCATTTTGGTTCAATGCCACCAGTTGTGGCTTCAGGCGTGGGTTCCAACATGCATGTATATCAAGCATTGCACTCCTTTCAGCTGAACACTACCAAAAAGATTTGTACGTACGCAGCTGCAAGAGCTAGGGAAGAGTACCAAGCATTAACAAGTGATGCTAGAAGACTGCTGAAGCACAATGGAGCTGTTAAGGACGTTGGCGAGCGACAATGGAACCCATCAGTTTTTAGGTTCCCAGCTGCTCCTAAAAAGTTAACGTGTCACTTTGGTGAAGTCGAGCTTCTTCAAGGGTTAAAAATTATCAAACGTCGCTTAGACATTGATATTTCACATGCTCGGTCCGTAGGTAACATGATTGTTCATCGCAACTACAGAAGAAAGAGACAGCAAGTAAAGAAGTTGTTATCGCAGCTAAGTGCTCGCACTGCTCGATCGGATGAACCCTATGATGATCCCAATATGAGTCCATCCCAGGAACGCCAACAGGCTGATTTTAAACACGAACCTTTTGTTCTTTCTCCAGAACAATGGGCTTCACAAAAAGAATCGGCTTGTGAGCTCGTCAAAGAGACTATCATGAATGAATTTTGGAGGCGTACAATCGCAGAGCGAAGGGAGTCGATTTCTCTAAGGAACTCTATCGGTCCGGACCAGCAGATACATGTGCCTTGTTTCCAGATTTCGGGAAGACAAAGTTTCACTTCACAAAACAACCAGTACGCCGTTTTGGCTCATGAGGCTCCAGCGCCTAGAGCAGATGAGCTTCGACATCAGTTGGAGCAAATGCAACACCAGCTTAGAGGAATGCAAAGGCAGCTTCACAATCACGGCGAAGAGACGTCGAGGTTTAATGGTCACTACCCCCGACCGGCACGTCAGAACATGCCACCTCGACATAGATCACCAACAACATCTGATCATTATCGCAGAAGCACTTATGCTCCCTCACATGGAAATCACCAAGGTTGCCGCTACCCACCTCCCGAGACAAGAAGATACAAGCCCGAATGGCGAGTGAAAACCCCTTTACCTGGAAGCCATGAGTCACGACGGTTTGCTTCATCAAATCAGCGTGGTGGTATTTCACCGACATCACGATGCGTACAGCCAATGCCGTCGCGGGCGGCGCCACTTGCCAGCATGCCTCCAAGGGTTCCTTATGCATCCACAATTAATCAGCGCAAGCGTGAGAGGCGCAGGAGAACCCGTGAGGGCAATGTATCGTGAGCTACAAGATCTGGTATTAAAACATGTGCATGTTCGTGTTCGGGCTGACGGTCGAATATACAAAGATAATGAACGAGTGACACTCCAGATCTCTCCAAACTTGGAAATTAATGAAAGATACAATTTCCTGATAGAAAATTTAGCTCCAAAACCCCGGAGGGCTGAACGGACCAATGACATTACAACAAGGAGAAAGGATACTTTTCAAGGAACCAAGCAAGAGTCCCGTTTTACCAGTTCTGAGAATGACGAGAACAGAGCAAGGAGAGACCGCAAGATAGTACACGGGGTAAATAACGCAACATGTAGTATGACATCAGTACAATCAAGGCAACATCTAGACACGGAGTGGAAACCGCCAGTGGTTCTTCATGAATTGTCCTACTCCTCGGATGAGGAAATATTGCCAAATCCTACTCCGTTATTCATGAGAAATTCGATGTACCCAAAGGGGTATCAAGGTGCTCTAGCAAATGGAAGAAAAGAGGCAATAGCATCACCGTCATGCCTTCCATTGACGTCAAAAGGCGACCAAACTCCGGAAGACAAAATCTTATTACGCACAGGAGATTACAACAGACCATATGCTAGTATCAGTTCTCGACTGCCCGCTGATCAACACCAGGTTAAACAAATTGCAGAACGAGGTGGAGCTGTCACGCGGTTGAGAAAAGTAGCTCAAGGAACCACGATATTTTCACCCGATAGTTCCAGGGATGAGTACACAAGTGACGAAGATTCAGGCGCAGAGTCCTCGTCATCATCACAAAAAGTAGTTGGTATGTCTAGTCATCGGGAATTGGCAGCCTCAGACCCTTTGGATGACGAAGATATAATAAGCGCTATGAATCTCGCATCGGTGCAAGTTCATTCTGGTCAGGACGACCTAAGCGCTGCCGCACGAGCCAGTAATGAGCACCAACATGGCCTTCCGCAAGAAACATTACCGGTTTTGACAGGGAAAGAAGGAACTAAACCCTCCCACAATCCTGAATCAAGTTCAAGTGCTCAACATGCAGAAGCACGAGGGGCAGATTATGGTAGAAGAATAGATTCGCTTGATTCAAAGATCGACCAACTGTTTAGTATGATCGCGAACCTTGCAGTAAATGGGGCACAACACACGAATCCGCCTCCACAAGTCGTAGACCCACAAGTTGCCGAACTAGAGGCTATGGCACAATCTCACCATACTCCTCGAGCACATGGGGGTTTTGAACAACTTCAGTCTACGGGAGGGATACATATCAATGCCCCAGTGATGCCTACACACTCAACAACAGCGGCGCTTGCACCGCTAGGCACACTAAGAGATTATCACGACATAGCCGAAGAGATAATCGATAGAAAAATGAAACACATAGCAGAAGAGCAAGCTCCTAGAGCTCTTGAGAATGAGTTAGAGAAACCATATGCAGCATGGCATGATAAAGTAGCTTTCCGGGATGGCATCCGCCCGCATTCAGGCAGTTTGATGGAAATGGGGATGCAAGGGAGCATCTTGTATATTTCGAGGCATCTTGTGGCGACACGGCCAACACACCCTCTCTTTTACTTCGCCAATTTTCATCATCACTAACGGGTCCGGCTTTTCATTGGTATAGCCGTCTTCCCACAGGTTCGGTGCGCAACTGCGAGACAATGAAGGATCTCTTCAAATCTCATTTCATTAGCATGAGCAAAGACACGTCCCTGCTGGAACTATCACAAATGAAACAAGGAAGAGATGAAAATATCGATGACTACATTGTTAGATTTCGTAACAGCTATGTGCGCTTGACTAGACAGATGCATCCAGAAGATGCTGTTGATATGTGCGTCCATGGAATGCAACAACACTGGTCATTGGAGGTGTCTAGGCGTGAGCCAAAAACCTTTAGCGCTCTTGGTAGTGCTATAGCTGCTACTAAATTAGAGTTTGAAAAGGCTCCACATATCATGGAATTATATAGGAATGCAGGCACCTCAGACTACACAAAGAAGTTTCAGTCCACGACCAAACCATTTGACAATGGTAACAAGCCTAAAGTCCAACAAGCTGAAAGTAACACTACCAGGTTGTCTGGAATGTCTACAGGACCTCGTCCAAACATGCATATCCTCGGAAGCCGGAATGAGCAGGGGCATGGACAGAGAGCATGCCCTAGTATTCATGAATTACTCAAAAAGCAATACATATTTCGGAGAGATTTGGTGAAAACTTTCTTCAATCAACTGATACAACAAGGGGCATTAAACTTGCCTGAACCGCGGCGACCAGATCAAACAGGGATGACAGAAAATCCTCTGTACTGCCCATACCATAGGTACGTTGGCCACGTAATTGAGGATTGTGTTGCCTTTAAAGAGTGGTTGCAAAGGGCAATTGATGAAAAGAAATTAAACTTGGACCCAGAGGCGGTAAATCCTAATTTTCAGCAAGTAAACATGTTGTCCATTGGAGATACAGAGGCATCAGGAAACATGAGCACCGAAGAAACGTATTGGATGCCGTTTTCTCAAGTTGAGTCTCAGTTTGAGGGACTTTGTCTTACCCCTATCTTGTCCGACCACAACACACAATCGTGGAATCAAGTGTATCGTAGACGCTATCGGGGAATGGACACCGTAAAGCCTCATCTTCTCTCCTTGGATCGCACACACCCCTGCGAGTGCATCTCGCATTGCCATATAGGGCAAAGCCTGATCCTAGTCGCCGCGTATGCCACCAAGGTTTATTCCCAAGTCTGAAGGGGATGATTCCTTCCCTCGATCAAGGCCAACGCAGCATACTATAGCACATTTTTTCCCACAAAATTGGGAACAAACATCTCAGGCTTTAATGAGCGAGTCATCAGATATGCCAGAATCTAGTACGAGAAATGCTTCATGTAACATGGTCGTCTCGAATGAGGAGACATATGACTCGGAAGGAGAAGTAATTTTCACAGAGCAAGAACGTCAGACGTTGAAATGCGATGCATCCCCAAGTGAAGATAAGAGGGAGGTAAACATGAACTTGTGTGGGGGGAAAGAAGTGTCTGAGCCCATTAAAACAAAGCAATACAGAATAGAGAAAGATAAGCCAACAATGAACACGGAAGCAATAATGTCTAAAAGCCAGCAAGATAAGTCGAGAGAAGAGCCTGAAAAAGAACATGATGTAGAATATAATGTCATTGCTCACCTAAAACGTATCCCAGCTCTTCTCAGTGTTTATGATGCATTGGTATTGCTGCCAGAACTCCGAGAGGCTCTTATCAAGGCTCTACAAAAACCTGAGCATTACCAAGCTGCGATGGCAAAACATAGGTTGTTTGAAAATTTATTATATGCCAATCAAATATCATTTTCTGATGAGGATCAAATGCTGGAATATGGTGATCATAATCGCCCCCTCTACATTGAGGGCAATATTGGAGCCGCGCATCTTCGAAGGATACTTATTGACCCTGGTTCTGCGGTGAATATTTTGCCCATCCGAAGCTTGGTTCGAGCGGGATATGTAATGGACGACCTAAGCCCCACCGAAGTGGTGATTTGTGGGTATGATAATCATGCTAAGCCAGCGTTGGGTGTTATCACACTAAAGCTTCAAATGTCATCATATAGCTTCAAAGTGAAATTTTTCGTCATAGAAGCCAACGCCTCATATTCTGCACTTCTGGGGCGGCCATGGATACACAAATATCGAGTAGTACCTTCAACATTACATCAGTGCCTGATGATTCTCCCTTGATAACTGACCTCCCCGATGAGGAGGTGTTCACCGTTAGTTCAAAGGTGTGGGAGCTGCACTTCGACGGTGCTGCCCGCACGGAGAAGGATCTCGATGGTGCGCCCAGAAGGAGAGCTGGTGCAGGGCTAGTGTTTAAAAGTCCGATGGGTCAAACCTTCTATCACTCCTTTTCCCTTCTCAAAGAGGGATGCTCTAATAATGAGGCAGAGTACGAAGCTCTCATATTTGGTTTGCTTTTAGCACTCTCAATGAACATACACACTTTGCATGCATTTGGTGACTCCCAATTAATTGTTAGACAAGTTAATGGTGTGTATGAGGTTCACAAACCTGAGTTAGCACCTTACTGCCAGGCTGCTCAGAAACTAATGAGAAAATTTGAAAATATTCAGATTGATCATATTCCACGGGGGGAGAACTCATCTGCGGACGCATTAGCAAAGCTAGCATCATCACTTGTTTTCCCTGGGGATGATCATGTACAGATAAGAGTTGAAGAACGATGGCTACTCCTGGCTGTCCTTGAACTTGTCCAAGAGGAATATGAGGTAAATATCATCGTCGTCGCTAAGGTTGAAGAAAGTGATTGGTGTAAGCCTTTCTTAGATTATTTCAATTATGGCAGCCTTCCAGATGATCACGCGACAAGAAGACAACTGCTACGACGAGCTCCCTCCTATTTGTTGAACGCTGATGTGTTGTACAAAAGATCCTTTGATGGAGTTCTCCTTCGTTGTGTGTCACGGAGTGAAGCCAACATGGTGTTGAATGAAGTGCACTCTGGGGTGTGTGGCGGACACCAAAGTGGAGCAAAAATGTACCATAGCGTGAGGCTAGCTGGGTACTATTGGCCAGGCATCATGAAAGATTGCTTAGATGTCGCTAAGGCATGCCATATGTGCCAGATTCATGGAGACTTCAAGCATAGGCCGCCAGCACCACTCCACCCTACGAGTCCCTTCTTGGCCTTTTGATGCTTGGGGCATCGATGTGATGGGACCTTTTGATCCGCCATCCGCCGGGGTCATCGTTTCATATTGGCAGCTACAGATTACTTCTCGAGGTGGGCTGAAGCAGTTCCGTTACCTGAGGTGAAAACCGAAAATGTTATCAATTTCCTGGAGCGAAATATCATTTATCGCTTTGGAGTCCCGCATCGCATCACCTCTGATAATGGCAAAGCTTTTAAATCACACAAGATGTACAGGTTTGCTGCAAAGTATAAAATACAGTGGAACTTTACCACGGGGTACTATGCACAGGCCAATGGATTGATCGAGGCATTCAACAAGACCCTAGGAAAGATATTGAAGAAAACAGTGGCGGGGCATAAAAGAGATTGGCATGATCGCCTCTTTGAAGCTTTATGGGCATATCGTGTTACCGTTCGCACACCCACACAGAGCACGCCATATGCTCTTGTTTTTGGTAGTGAGGCTGTTCTACCACTTGAGGTTGAAATACCCTCACTCCGAGTTGCGATACATGATGAACTCACAGAGGATGAGCAAGTCAAGTTACGGTATCAGGAGTTGGACTCTATTGAAGAAGAGCGCCTACATGCACTTCAAAATCTTGAGCTCTATCGTAAGAATATGGTGCGCGCCTATGATAAACTCGTCAAGCCACGGGTGTTCAGAAAAGGGGAGTTAGTGCTAGTTCTCCGATGTCCAATTGTAATCCTGGGAAAAAGTAAAGGCAAGCTGGAGCCCAAATGGGAGGGGCCATATATCATCGGACAGGTCTATGATGGCGGTGCCTATCAGCTAATCGATCAAGAGGGCCAGCACCCAATGCCACCTATCAATGGCAAGTTCCTCAAGAAATATTTTGCTTAGAAGCTAAAAAAGAGGGTTGAATCCATACAGCATCCTCATTGCCGATATGGCATTTTTTTTCTCTTTCCTTGTAAAAATAAAATAAAATAAATAAAGGGCCATAGTCTGCCCCATATTAAAAAATCCAGGGCTCCCCTTTTCCGATGTTTGACTGTGGCACATGAGTATAGTTGCATACGGGTTTGATCTCTTGGAAAAGCGGGGCAAAATAGTGAATTGTGCTGGCACACAGCTCGGAAGAAACACTTTCTACAAGAAACCGTGCAAGGCGAGAGCACTCGCAAAATAAGTGCTCATCCCATGATGACTGCTGCATCATAAGCATGCAATCGCTTGAGACCAACTGTGGGCGCATAACCCCGCGAAACAGCCCAAGCAGGGGCATAGAGTCACACCGAGACATATACAATCGTCCAAGATACAAATAACTCTTGCAACACTACTCGTGGGTCACCCCATAGTCTAACAATTTAAAGGCGGAGCCCACAAACCAAAAAAAAAATCATCAGATTTTGTTTTTGCTCTTCATCACATCTTTTACTTCACTTCTTTCTATGACTGTTTTCATGCTTTTGTCAATTTTTGATGAATTCTATAATGTGCATTAAAATTTAGAGGGTACAAGTGGCATGATGTTTCGCCATAACCGCTGACATTTTTTTTGAGACTCCGCTGGCTGGCACTGTATAACAGTCGCAGTAGGGTTGATGAAACTCCCTGAGGAACGGCAGGTCCTTTCGCCTCGTCTCAAGATTGTTAGGAAATGACTTGGCGTGAAATTCTCTAGTTGACACCGAGCAGCTTTGGTTGCAGAGACGTTCTGTGGTGAAGACATGGTACTTCGTCAGAACTCAGAATGTTTATGCCAGTCATTACACCGGCAACCCATATGGCTGGCACCATCATGGTCGCAGTGGGATTAATTCATTTTACTATGACATGGACGCAGCATGGACTTTCGCTGTGGCTCATTAAAATTCAGGAGTAACCTGACCTGGGACAATATATATATATGATCAGCTCATAGTATAGAATGACGCTATGTAATCCTATATACTATAACACAGCAAGGACTTTCGCTGTGATCTTGTTGAATACTGATTTTACCGATGGGCAGTAATCAGGTGAACTACACTATTATAGTAAGACTGATGGCTGCGATATTTCTGGGTCATTTGAACTGTTGGGATTGAACTCTTTCGGTGAGATACGGATCAATCTATTTCACCAAGCAAAGTACAAACTGCTCCGCGTTTGAACTTAACTTGGCGAGGGGCATTTGTTTGACGGTGTTTTGGTCATAGGGTACTATGAAATCTGATATACGTCGCTTTGCTGGCAGGGAAAATTATAGTAACATAAATTTGTTGAGCATTATATATACAAATATTTAGTGATCAAAAGGGAGCAAAAGAATCACGTGACAATTTTATTCTAGCAAGGTGATTTTGACTAAGCCATCAGCCGTGATATGTATGAAATGGTAGCAGCTGCATGCAATATACCAATGGATCAGACAATTGATTTTTCTTGTTACTATTATTTATTTGGTGCATGGAAATCTGGTTGTTTAGCGATTTGTATCAGTTTGCCAGCTAGTTCGGAACATGCACGCTTTTGAACTTTGGAATCACACCTAGGCATGAAGTGCATACGTATGTATACGGTACATGTTTCATGTCGATTGAAACGGCCAGCGCCTCACCAAGCGGAGCAGCTCAGATTTCTCGCTAACAACTGCGGCCGGAGCGCATGTTATACTTATCTCTTCATCTCCATCTGTGGCTGGCCGTAGACTGGTAATATAAAAAAGCCCCCCAATGTGAGCGCAACGGAGGTTGGAGACATTAGATGATACACTGATACATCATTCCGCCACCGCCATCACATACACACTTTCGATTCCTCCACACTCCAGTTCATTTTGGGCAGCGCGTCTATATCTCGCCCCTGCCGATCTCCATCGTCTGGCCTTTTTTGAAGTCATAAATCAATGGCGCCACTTGGTGAGTATATTGCATGGAGGTAGTATGCGACATCCTTTTCTTTTTCAGTATTACAGGTTTGTGGTGTTTTGCGGCTCTACGTGATTTATATCACCGCCGCGGATGCCGATCATTCCGATCCATAAAATTGATGTCGTCCGGGCTCTACGCGATATATGTCGCCGCCCATGAAATCCACGAACTTGGTTTTGTCTCCTCTACGTGATTTATATCACCGCCGCAGATGCCGATCATTCCGATCCATAAAATTGATGTCGTCCGGGCTCTACGCGATATATGTCGCCGCCCATGAAATCCACGAACTTGGTTTTGTCTCGGCTCTACGTGATTTTTATCACCGCCGCGGATGCCGATCATTCCGATCCATAAAATTGATGTCGTCCCAGCTCTACACAATTTATGGTGTTGCCGTTGAAGTCTTCAAAACTGGTTTTGTCTCGGCTCTACGCGATTTTTATATCGCCGCCGATGATATTCATGATCTAATATGCAAAATGGACAGGGCTCTACGAGATTTACATCGCCGTTGCAAACGTTTTATGGTTCGGTGTGTAAGATGGTGGCGTGACATGGCTCCAGACGATTTACATCGCCGCCATGTATTCATAATGCTACATGAGCGAATTTTCAAAAATACAAGTGTATTTGTCTGTTGAGAGGCTCCCATGTACATGCGTCAGATAGTCTTCAAGTTTCTTGGAAAGGGCATATGCATGTGACCCGTTTGAATAAAAGCATGGTCATCTACCTTGAAGCAAGCAAGATCCAGCAACAATAATTTACAGAGCGATGATTTACATCAGCCCAGCCTACTCTTTTCCGTGACTGACGAGGCCGGAAATTGCACATACCTCCTGACCGACGAGGCGGGATACACCCTTTTCTCCTGACCGACGAGGCGGGATACACCCTTTTCCGTGACCGATGAGGCCGGAATCTACATATAAATCCTGACCGACGAGGCGGGATAAATATTGTTCGCGACTGACGAGGCCGAACATCTATGTTGAGGATTTTTTCTGAATATGGTGCCTGATTAGACGTTGCATCCATAATTTGTTGATGTGGCTGCAACTAAATTAAGTTGTCAAATATTTGCATGTCGCCTTGGCAGATGTGAGCTACGAGTGGATGATGATGATGACCGCTTGATGCAGCATAATCGGAGGTTGTCCATAGATGTAAACTGTGGATGTAATTAACTAGAAGTCCTCTCGAGGTTCTAGGAGTTGAGAACTACACAATCGTCTCTTGTATGTCAGATGCTACACAGAGAATATGTAAAATAGGACTTGTATGTGATCTGCAAAAGTTAATAAAAACTACAAGTTTCCTTCGCATGATCTTTGTGTTTGTGTTATTTAAATTGTATACAATCGTATACTGGCACGCCCGCACTTTATACTGTCAACGGCGAGAAAGCTTATTAAATATTTCTCTCGCGTAAAACAAAGCCAGACAAGGTTTCGGGTGCCTGGTCCAGAGGAAACAAGGTGTTCCAAACCATCGTGAGATGAGCATAATACTTATCAAAATAGTAATGCGCCTTCATCACCCGGTACTTAAACTTCACCATGACGACAGCCTTCGGACGATGCAGCCATAAATCATGTGTCGGATGCGCAACATCGGTCATCGCCTCAACCTCTTCATGAACCTTCCTGTTCTCTTCAGCTGCATCCGAAGCTACGACTGGAAAAGGGACGAATGTCAGATAAAAGAACATTCAAGCTATGCCAGAAATCGGAAGATAGGCTAATACTTACAGCCCAAGCTTTCGGTAGCAACATGAAGACCATCGAGAGCATATTGTTCGACAGCAGTCGCTATCTCTCCCTTTTTCTTCACCAAGGCTGCCATCGCACGAAGAGAAGTAATGTCTTTATTTAGACAAGACACCTGATCACGTAAGCGACGAACAAGGCCTGACTCGTTATTACTCGAAGGGTTCGGAAAAAGCTCCGCACGGGAAGAAGATGAAGGAATCTGCAGTACAGTCCCCAGTTCAGACCAAGCGTTAACATAAAAACTCCCATCGGGAGCATTCAGCATACATTTTACCGACAAAAGGATGTTTGAATTGGCAACAGAGCCGAATTTTAATTAAGCTACTTCAAGCTACGTATGATCTTATTTACAACAAGTCAAATAACAAGTTCAAGGGTTCGCCGACGATGAACCGGGGGCAGATTCAGGAACAGGCTCGGCTCGCGCTTCATCCATCAGCTTCAGAAGGCGGTTGGCACAAGTTGTCGCCGATCTTTTGAAAGGCTCAAGGTCGACCAGATGGTTTTCATCATCAACAGGCAGTGCCTTAGAAAACTCCTCCAATTCTGACCCCATCCCATGGCCCATAAGCAACTGAAAAGTAAGAACCGCCCCAATCACGCGGCTACGGCGTTTCAGTACCTCCACGGGTTCGGAAGGATCAACGAAGGAAGCATCCGCCAGCTCGTCGAGAGTCTTGTCCTGCTTCATCTTCGGGAAGATCATCGAGTATAGCCTCGACAATGCTCCCTTGGTCTTTTGCATTAGTCCAAGGACCTGGACATTAGACTCAGCGGCAAGTGACAAGGCATCGACTGTGGAGTCCACCCGAAGCTGATGACGACGGCTGACAGTTATATTGGCAACCTCTGAAAGAGAGATATATCATTAACCAATAAAGAAACACCAATAAAAAAGCGGGATACCATGGGTTTTCACCTAATAAATCCTTGACGGATTCGCGGAGGATGCCTTCCTTCTTATCGACTGCGATCGCCGCCGCTCGCCTGGCTTCTTGTTCGTCCTTCATTTGTTGCTTCAGTTTCGACAGCTCTCTCTTCAGCGAGGCATTTTCGTTCTTGACGTCGGAAGCAAACCTGTTGGCTTCTAACACCTGATCAGCCGAGGTCTTGACGCTCTTCCGAAGCTGGGCGTTTTCAGCCTCCAGTCGGGTAAACTGCTCAGCAAAATCTGCCACAGCATCGACTGTGGCATAAATCGGCTGCGGCAAGGAAGAAGGGAGATTCAGTCGGTAAAAAGAGAAATTTAGCAAAACAAGGCAATATAAAAACTTACGTGGTCACGAGAAGCCAACGAAGCAGGGGGATCACCGGGAGGAATAACCTTCGACACCGGAATTTTCTCTACAGCCGTCCTGGTAGGAGGCGTTGACTTGGCGGGAGAAGGATCTGACTCCTTAGCCGATGCTGCTCTCGCAGAGACTAACTTGGCCCTCTTCGCGAGAGGAACTTCGTCATCAGAGCTACTTAAGTAAAGTGCACAGTTAGCATGCAGGATGACAAGAAATAAATCAAGAAAAAAGAGTATAGATGCTCACAGCTCCAGATCATCTTCATCCGCAAAGAAACTTGTTTTAACAGGAGAAGGCGGAGGAGTTTCAACGACATCATTATCTTGGTCGCTAGGACTAGATTCAGCCGTCGTGATGAAGTCATCATCTATCTGCAAGCGACGCTTGCTCCTGGTAAAAGCGACATCTTCGGCAGTGTCGCCCTCTTGAACATCGATGTCCTCAAGGACCTGCTGGGCGCATTCAGTACCGTCAGAGTCATCGTCATCATCTTCCGGTTCCACACCACTCTCTGGTGAAGGAGGATAGCATCGGACGACGACTGGGGCCTATCAAAAAGGGTAAAGAAAATTGTAAAATACGGCGAAGCAAAAAGGGATGAAAAGTATGCGAGGGGCAGTAAGATTACCTCGGACGGGAGGTGGTCGAGATCGTAAGGAGGACGAGCCGATGTCAGGACGATGGTGTCCTTTGTACTGAGGCATGTTAGGCGGCGAACCTTGTCCCGAAGCTCATCTGCCGATAGGTCGGCAGAGTTGATCCTTGACTTATCGCCTTTGCCAGTATAAAGCCATAACTGGTGAGGGCGGGACATCAGTGGCTGCACTCGACGTTGTAGGAACACTGAAACTACTTCAGTGCCGCACATCGTCAGACCTCCTGTATTCTTCAAGGTGACTATTTGCTCAAACAGTTCATCGGCTGTCGCCTTTTCTTCGGGAGAAAGGGCATTTTGCCAAGACTTCTTCTTCTGAGCCACCAGGACATCATCAAAGGGGGGGGGGAGATTTGAACGCCGC
Organism: Lolium rigidum; assembly: GCF_022539505.1. Classification (NCBI taxonomy): domain Eukaryota; kingdom Viridiplantae; phylum Streptophyta; class Magnoliopsida; order Poales; family Poaceae; genus Lolium; species Lolium rigidum. The sequence goes on from NC_061510.1 coordinate 382,355,364, forward strand.
CCAGAAACGGTGGAATCTCGCAGGTAGAACCACTTGTTGCGCCAGCCTTGGACGGATTCCTTCATTGGGTAGTCGAAGTAGTCGACCTCCTTCCTGACGACGAAGCCAACGCCACCAACAACGGGGGGGCCATTACTGTCGTTGTGACGCTTCACATAGAAGATCTTCCTCCAAAGACCCCAGTGAGGCTCAATGCCAATGAAGGCCTCGCAAACGGTAATAAAAATGGAAAGGTGGAGGATGGAATTTGGGGTCAACTGCCAGAGCTGAATCCCATAGAAGAAAAGGAGGGAACGAAGGAATTCGTGGGCCGGAAGAGAGAGGCCACGAAACAAGAAAGCTGCAAACATGGCAGTAAAGCCCTTTGGGGGCTTAGGGCGAGTAACCGAACCTGGAAGACGAATGTCTTCCTCAGATGCGGAAATGAAGCCAAGAGCGCGAAGCTTGTTGATGTCACGGTTGGAAATGGCGGAGGCGCTCCAATCACGGCTAACTTTGACCGCCTCCGAGGTACTGCCGCTCTTCCTTTTGCCCATGGTGAACGGAGCTTCTGGTGAAGAGGCAGAGGAACAGGGAGGCTTGAGGGAGAAGATGAGCAGTAAACAGGGTAAAAGATAAAAAAGAGAGGAGGCCCCCTATTTATCCCGTAAGAATTTGTGCCCAATCGTGGCCATAACTCCACAAAGCATCGTGGGGGGTGGGGCAGATCTGACTGTACACGTGGCGCTTGAAGAAGGAGTGGAACCGGCGGCCCATTATTCCCACGTCGTGCAAAAATCGAGGAGATGCCTCGATCGCCACGCGTGCCTTAGTCAAGCCCTAAAAACTGCCTGCGCAGAGCTAGGGTGGGCCCGTCAGGTCAAGTCTTGTCAATCAGCCAACAGGAGTTACACGTCAACAGTGACGTCATAAAAAAACTTGAAGCATTCGAAGGAAAAAAGAAAAGCTATCGGATGAAGGACTTGAGTCTACGCCCGGCTGCAGACATCCGTACCTAGACTCGGGGGCTACTCCCATCGGGAGCGCTGACGCGCACCCGATAAAATGGAGATTCGACAGAATGAACAGTCGAAGGATGAAGGTTTGAGTCTGTACTCGGTTGCAAGCGCTCGCACCCAGACACTCGGGGGCTATTACTCCCATCGGGAGCGCGTGATGCACACCCGATAGAAGTTTTTTGCACTCCAGGATCATGCCCGGGGACTTGATTCTGTGTAGGGTAACGTTGTTTTGCCATCGGCAGTTAACCAAACAACAGTTGAGCACGTTACTCATTGTCCTTTGCATAAAGAAAATATATTGGATGACCTATGAAAATCTGTGGAAAACATCGGCAGAGGAAAGTATTCGAGTGGTACAACTTGAGTCTACGCACGGATTGTGAGCATCCGTACCTAGACTCGGGGTTACTCCCCATCGGGAGCGCTGACGCGCACCCGATAAAATGAAGACAGAGCAGATCCAAGATGAACAAGGACAACGAAGGAGAAGAACATCAGGAGAAGACATACTTTAGTCTCTACCCGAACTATCTTCGGCTAGACACTCGGGAGCTACTGACGTGGGCACTACCCTTCGGGTAATCCACGTTACCCTATCCTATATTGACTAATTGGAGGCCCATGAAGACACATGAAGGCTAGATGGGCCACTAGGACGGCGCACCAGAAGGTTCCTTGACGTGCAAGATAAGGAAGCGATCGAACAAGGAAAGATCGGATCTAAAATTACCGTAAACCTAGTCGTACTCGTGAGACCTCTTGAGACCTGGCCTCCTATATAAAGGCTAGGAGAGGGGCTGCCGAGGGACACGATCAACCTTAGCAATTTTAGCCAGCAAAAGCTTATAGCTAGGTCACCTTAGCAATAGCCATCTCGACGAGATCTCAGCCGAACTATTCGGCACCCCATTGTAACCCATTGTCATCATAATCAAGAACAGACATGTAGGACGTAAGGGTTTTACCTCATCGAGGGCCCCGAACCTGGGTAAATCGCTCTCCCCGCTTGTCTGTGAACCGATGTCTCGTGTCAGCTTGCATGATTCCATCAACCCTAAGCCCCTATCGGAGGGCATTGGCGAGGAGTACCCTCGACAAGTGGATCAACCCGTGTCATAGTCTCAAAACAATAAGAAATTCAATTTAAACATTTTCAAACCAGGCCATGGTTTTGAAAATGGAAGAAGCAGGAGAAAACTCAGTTAAGAATTTGGAATTCTAGCAAAAGTTTTTTTTTAGAAAAAATTGATAAGGTCCAAAATTTCTCTTACCCCCTTATATGGAATCTCGCCCCCCCCCCCGCGAGATTCAATTGCTCATGGGCCAACTCAGAATTCCAGACCTTAAAGAGTTTTCACATACCCCGCGACCATTTTGTCGATAGATTCTTGTGCGCGAAAGACCACTTCTGACAGGCTGTCCCTACCCTCCAATAATCCCAATTCGGAGCTCTTGCTTGGAGCGTAGTGGGTAGTCTTACCGGCCGGTGATGGACGGCAGCATCTCTTTCTTTGTTGTGTCCCTCCAGTTGTATCTAATGAACGAAAGTGATATAAAAGAAAAATAGATGATGACATAAGCTCATTAGATTAAAAGGGAGGAGGGGTTGACAGAAGCGAGACGTATGAGTTATTTAGTACCAGGAGAGTAATGCGTGTTGTAATACGGTTCCATTACAACCTTGTAAACTTTCTCCTTTATTAATCGAATGGAGCAATGTTTTTGCCCTCGTTTTAAAAAAATTAACCCAACCTTGCCGACGAGTATTTGCATGGCTCTTCGAGCACCATTCACTTTAGAGGCTTTTATCATGTAATCTTTTTTATCTATTATTTGTCGCTGAATTGCATGAATTTTATCTATTTTTAAAAATAACCATTTTAAAATTTTCTAAATACAAATGCACCTACAACTAATATATGTCTATACACTTTTGTACCTAAATAAAGTTAAGCAAGTTATTTTGAAACAAAGGGAGTATGTTGACGCATTTTTAATGTATATATTTACTCGTTTCTTCAACGACAAGTATTATGGCCGAAGAGAGTACTTGCTTTCCGAGGGAATAATCTGCTGTTAGTACTTAGTACTTCCTCTGTGCAAGATTATAAGACCTGCACGCATTTCTAGATTCTAAATTTAATCACCATAATACAAAAAATATATTTCAAAATATATATCATGAGAAAGTTTAGATGTTTTACTTTCTAATGATATAATTTTTATTTTGTACATTTCATATTATGTTAGTCAAAATGATGATGTTGGTATGTGATGGTCTTATAATTCAGAACGGAGGTAGTAGTCATACACTTGTACTCGCACTATTACGCTCGTGATTTGTTAATTAGAAAGAACACACTTGTTTGCCAGGTTCGAGGCGGGCGAGCCTTGGAATGTTTGCAGCCAAACCAAGACTCGAGCGTCTGTCGCCCAACCACTAGCTGGTTATGAACGCAGGTTACGCATGTGTTGATGCTTGATGGCTAACTGAACCCTGCAAATGCACCTCTCTCTTCGGCTTAACCTGGTAAGGCCGCTACTGGTGCATCAATCGTGACGTATACGCTGTATACACTAGTACAGCCAGCTACCTGGACGTGCGTGGCTAGGAACAAATGTGTTCTTCCAAACAACCTGCCGCGTCAGAAGAACGATTCTTGTTCGGTCTATTTGGGGGACACGCTGAAGACAGAAGAACCAACTGAAGCTCTTACGATCCGGTGACTCTGTCCCAGTTGACCTATGGAGTTGGCATGCGTGTCCTCACTCCTC
>NC_061510.1:382359239-382416173 GCF_022539505.1 Lolium rigidum
GCATCCGTGTCCTTTCACCATGATCTCGATTTGGCACTCCTTCTTTGGTATGCCGGGATCCAACAACGACATCAACGTTTTGCAGCTCGCCGGTCTTCTCCAAGCTTGTTGAGGGTCATGCTTCCCCGGTTAACTTTGTGATCAATGGCCGGCAGTACAACAGAGGATACTATCTTGTAGACGGTATCTATCCAAAGTGGGCAACATTTGTGAAGACTATCTCAAGCCCCGGCCTTCCGAAGGAGCAGCAGTTTGCCAAGGAACAAGAAGCTTGCCGAAAGGATGTAGAGCGTGCATTTGGTGTCCTCCAGCAGAGATTTGCTGTAGTCCAGTTCCCCGGTTTGACTTGGTCGAAAGATCAGATGTGGGAGGTGATGAACTGTTGTGTGTGCTTACACAACATGATTATCGACGATGAGCGGAAGCATCCGGTCCCTCTGAGCGAACAAGCTGCACCATATGACAGAGAGGGTCCTCTTGCACAGCCTAACCACCAGGTGCCGGCATCGTGGGCTGCGTTCATCGCTATGCGTCAGGAGATTTGAGACTCCACAATGCATCAACAACTGCAGGATGATCTGGTGGAGCACTTATGGACGCTTCGAGGCAACACCAACTAGTTTCCATTTGATTTGTTTGAAAACTTGTGTTAAACTGTAATGTTTGTTTGTAAAAATAAGCCAAATGTTGGCAAAACTGGCCAAATTCGCCGAATTATGCATGAAATTTGTCATCCAGAGATGTTTTTCTCTAAAAAAAATGGCGAACCCCGGGTGTTCCAGGCGGGGAGACGGCTGAAACTTCGACGCTCTCCGGGTCATAGTTTCGTCCAATCCGACGCTAAATAGCGCCGGATTTGGGATCCCAAACGGCTGGGATGCTCTTAACTTCCTATGCTATACTGTTGGGACTTGGAAGGAGACCGAGTGGTACTGTCCCTGTAAGTTGCCACTCTCCTTTGTAGTACTAGTTCAGCTACGCACCGCTCGCACCAGTGCAACCGAACAGCCATACTAAATTTGCATACAAAATTTGAATTCAAATTTCTTGAATATTTGAATATCCTCGGTTGCCGGCAGTTACCATCCGTAACCGATTTATAACCAGATGGTAACCAATATTTTCTCAAATGGTTTTTCAACAGGAATTCAAACCCCACCACCACCGAGATTTTTTGCCATGGCGCCGCTGTCGTTTGTATAAGATTGTTGCACTAGTTAATTCAACAAAAAGTAACTGATGGAGAAATGCTATGTAGTATATTTATATTCAACAACCTCCTTCATTTCTAGACTATTTTATTTCTTAACATGGGTTCGATGTAAGCCGCATAATTTTCTTATTTCTTATTTTAATACTGTGTGAGCATGGTCTCGAACTTGATACCTCTAGCCTCTAATACCATATAAGATTATTGCACTAACCAATTCAATAAAATGTCCAAACTAATGAAAGAAGGCTGTGCAATATAGTTATATTCAACAGTTTGCACAGCACCTCACACTTTCTGGGGTTTTGTTTGCAGTGAGTTATTCAGCGCAGCTTTTAACATTTCGTTTCTGGTCCTTTTTCTGCTTGTTTGAGATTCAGATGTTTAGAGAAAATGGCAAAATTTTGTAGAAACAATTGATTTTTTTACCAGATTCAAATTCAGTCAACTAAAATAGTTCAGCATAATTAAATGAGGTACCACAAATTTGTCGGATCATCGCATACTACTTCAAGATATCTCCACCAATGCACTGAAGCCAAATTTGTGATAGTGATAGCATTGTTTTCTATAAGAACCACTTCCGATTGTTTTTTTCAAATTTAAAAAAGTAAGTCGGATGATATTATCATGTATCACCCGTCACCGAGATTCATGAATGTCGCTTAATTCGAGCAAAATTTCGATGAATATTTTTAACTTGGGCCAAGCCATCCTTGTAATCCATGCCCTTTTTTTCTTTAAAGCTGGCACCCCCGCACAGACAACTCCTAACTAGGAGTTTCTTCGTCGCCGCCTCCTCTCTCCATTAGTTTGGTATCCACCTGTCCTAGCATGATTAAGTGTTTTGAAAAAAATTGAGTCGCCTTGTCCATATTCGTTATCCCATTAGCCACGAAATAGAAGAAGGATTTGGTTATGTGATCATGTCCGGACCCATGTATGCTGCCTGGTCATGCTGAGATGTGCATGGCACCCGCTCAGGAGTCAAGACTGGTCCAAATAAAATTTGGATCTGGGGAAATAAATATGATATATACTGAAATTTTATACCTCTAAATAACTTAATAACCTTACCTCCCCGCAATAGTTTATCAAATATGAAATGTTACTAATTTTAATTGTATCATTCTTTTTATTGCAATTTACATTAACTATTACACTTATCTTATTCTGATTTATTTATCAAAACTATATTATTTTCTAACGTATAGACATTGACAAAATTGGAGCATACATATTTCTTTCTTAGAAATTAATGTTTAGATATATTTAATAGTTTGTTATGTATATATTTGTTGGGTATGTCCTAGCAAATATCTTCATAGGGAGATTCTATTGTAAAGTTATGTAAGAAAAAATTATAAAAACTTTGTTTGCTCTGTCTGCTCCCGTGACCGGTAGGGCGAATCCTAGATCGGGCCACCACTAGACCCTCCCTACCTCTACCCCTCATCCTTGCCGCCATCAGTGGGCGCCGCCGGGGGAAGCTTCGGGTGTGCCGGCAGCGACGGGGCCTCTTCTTCCCCTCGCGCGGTGGTGGTGGCGTGGGTGTTTCGGTTGGTGAGGGTGTGGTGGCTACATGTGTTGGGCGTGCTCGCCGACGTCCGCAGCTTGGACAATGAGTGGACCAGATCTCAACGGTCGTCTCGGTGACTTCCAGGTTGGCTGCTCTGCGTGGATCTGGCCCTGGAAGATCTGGAGCGGGGAGTTGTGGCTCGGAGGACAACATTGAGGTGCTGGCTCATCCCGGGTACTGGTCAACAGGGCTCTTCCACGCCCCCCTTTGCGCTGCTTGTGTGGTGCTCGTGGTTCAACACCCAACGGGATGATGATCACGGGTGGCGCTGCCCATGTGGTTTTCAGCTAGTTCGAAGGCTTTGGGGCTCATGGTTTGTTTCGAGGTGACGGCGTCAGGGTGCTTAGAAGCCGGGGTGGCGGCGACCTTGCCGGCGGGTGACAACTGTTGATGATGTACCTGCTCGCTGTGGCTGCTCGGGTGGCGCGGAGGTGGTTGTGGCGGTTGGCGACTCCGGTGCCCTGTGCCTGATCTTGAAGAACTTGGCCTTTGGTGTCGACTTCAGCTCCTCTTCTTTGGCTTCTGGTCGCAGAGAGTAGCTTGGTGGCGGGTTTCGAGGACCAGGGGAAATCGTTGTTTTTTTACCATGACAGCGACGGTGCTTCCTCGTCATCCCCTTCCTGAAGGAGTCGTTGAGGTCTGTCCTCTTCCCCTTCCCTCCTTACCCCTCATATCATAGGTGAAAATCCTAGGCTCTTGCCTGCTAGCGGCTGCACTTCGGTGTCGTTTTCCTTCTTGGAGGCGTTTCCTTGGGAAGTTAGGGGCTTGGGTGGGCTGTGTTGTGTACGTGGTTTTGGCACTTGTCTTCAACAACAATCTTCAGCTTGTTCAAGGTGTCTTCTTGGTGGCTTGGTGTCTTTGGTGCTCAGTGTGTTTGCAGCTGTAGCTCTAGCGCACAGAGCAATGGTGGTGTAGTTTCGGGGCGCGGCTTTATTGTTGCATTTCCCAAACCTATACTTATAGCTTTGATACTCAAGGACCTATCTATGTTGCCTCTCTGCTTGCGAATATGAACCTCTGCAGTTCTTGTAGCGCTTTCCTAGTTTTTTTTAACTTGTTCTAGAGTGTGTTTTTAGTACCTTGTATTCTAGCATGTTAATCTTTTTTTTCAATATGGGAGCATCGTCTCAGCCTCTGCATCAATAGATGCACACGGCTTTCTTTATTGATAAAAGGTACGTAAACAGTTTACATAAAGATTCAGAGATACATTCAAGGGAAAGCTAAGGTCGAGATATGAATTAACCAAAGGAAAATGCAACACAAAGACAGCCTATCCATTTGCTAATCTATTAATGTGTCGCCACCCGGTAGCTCCGGAAAAAGAAGTCCTGAGCAACCACTAGCATCCGGTTGCATCCAGTAACCATACCCTCCCGCTGTTCCAAAGGGAGAAGGAAAACCCATTGTTGAATCCAATGAGCAGCATGCCAGATAACCTGCAAAAAATTAGTTCCATTTTGCCTGTTAAAGATAATGTCATTCCTCGTCCTCCAAATGGACCAGCATAAAGCAGAAACACCCACACGGATTTTGTGTTTATCCTCCTTACGTACACCATTAAGCTAATTACCAAACATATTAGTAATATTAGCTGGTGGAGGAATATTGTAAGTAAGATACAGCATACGCCAAATAATTTTTGCAAACGGACAATAAAGAAACAAATGGTTAACAGTTTCAGTGGAATCACAAAAACAACATTTTTGACACCCCTTCCACTTCCTTTTTGCTAGATTGTCCATAGTAAGAAGCACTTTGTTACTTAGGAACCACATAAATATTTTAATTTTCAACGGGATCTTTAATTTCCACAAATATTTACGAAGGAAAATAGTATGTCCATTCATCATATCAATATACATAGACTTAACTGAAAAGATACCAGACTCTGTGAGCTTCCAAAAAAACACATCAGGTTCAGTAGTTAAAGTAATTGTCATTAGCCGTTGACATAAATCCAGCCATTGTAACCATTTGTTATCATTTAAACCTCTTCTGAATGAAATATTTAATGGCGTATGTGTTAGAACCTTTGAAACAAGAACATTTTTATGTTGACCAATGTTGTATAAAGCTGGGTATTGTTGACATAACGGGGCATCCCCCATCCAAACGTCCTCCCAGAACCTAGTAGTCATTCCATTTCCAACTTTAAAGAACCCCCTGTCAAAAAACTCTTTCTTTACATGCATAAGTCCTTTCCAAAATTGTGAATCATTAGGTTTCGCTTCAGCTTGTGAAAGTGTTTTATTCTTGAGGTACTTATTATACAACAGCTGCTGCCACATACCCTCTTCCGAGAGCAATTTAAACAGCCACTTACTGAGTAGGCATTTGTTTTTCAACTCAAGCACCTCAATCCCTAATCCCCCTTGATCCTTCGGTCTACACAAAATATTCCATCTAGACAGACGATATTTCTTCTTATTCTCTTCAGATTGCCAAAAGAAGTTAGATCTATAGAAATCTAACCTTTTCCTCACCCCCACTGGAATTTCTAGGAAAGATAACATGAACATCGGTAGACTAGTTAGGACCGAATTAATTAGTACGAGACGATCGCCATAGGAAAGCATTTTCCCACGCCAACCGCTTAACTTAGAAGAAAAACGATTCTCCACAGGGTTCCACTCCGATTTCGGAGTGTCCTATAATGTATTGGGATACCCAAATATCTGAAAGGTAAGGATCCAACTTCGCACCCAAAAAATATTTCTATACTGATGCTCCATATCTTTAGCCTTACCGAAACAGAAAAGTTCACTCTTATGGAAATTAATTTTTAGTCCAGATAATTGTTCAAAAATAGAAAGAATAAGCTTCATATTAATTGCTTTAGCTATATCATGTTCCATAAAAAGAATCGTGTCATCCGCATATTGCAATATAGATATCCCCCCATCAATCAGGTGTGGTAATAAACTTCCAACTTTTCCATCATCCTTAGCCCGAGAAATAAGAATGGCCAGCATATCGGCAATAATATTGAAAAGTATCGGTGACAAAGGATCACCTTGGCGCAAACCTTTCCTAGTTTGAAAATAATGTCCGATATCATCATTTACTCGAATACCTACACTCCCCCCTTGCACATAGTGTTTAATCCTCTCACACCAAATAGGATCAAAACCTTTCATACGAAGGACTTGTTGCAGAAAAGGCCATTTTACCTTATCATACGCCTTCTCAAAATCAATTTTGAAAAGAACCCCATCAAGCTTTTTTCTATGCAATTCATGTATAGTCTCGTGAAGAACTACCACTCCTTCTAAAATATGTCTTCCTGGTATGAATGCAGTTTGTGTCGGCTTAATAACTTTCTGGGCAACTTCGGAAATTCGATTTGTTGCAACTTTAGTGAAAATTTGGAAACTGACATTCAAGAGACAGATAGGTATGTATTTTTGTATTTGAGTAGCATTTTCCTTTTTTGGTAGAAGAGTAATAACTCCAAAATTAAGTTTATACAAAGACAAATCTCCTTTCTGAAAACACTCAAAAAGTGCTATCAAATCAGTTTTAATAACATCCCAAAAATGTTGATAAAATTCAGCCGGAAATCCATCTGGTCCAGGTGATTTATTATGTTCCATTTGAAAAATAGCTTTATGGATTTCCTCCATTGAGTAGTCCATAATTAATAAATTATTTTCCATTGCCGACAGTTGTGGGATATCCCCAATTCTACTTTCATCCAAAGTGACCGAACAAGGTTCTGGGCTACCAAACAGCTTTTTGTAATATTCAGTTATATAAACTTTAAGATTATCATCTCCCACTATGGTACCCTCATCTTATTCTAGCTGAAATATTTTCTTTTTCCGATGTCTCCCATTTGCTATTAGATGGAAAAATTTAGTATTATCCCCTCCTTCCTGAATAAATTTCACCTTCGCCCTTTGTGCCCATTTAATTTCTTCATCACGTCTAAGTTTGTTTAGATTATCATTGGCTGTTTTCAGCTCCTCACGCTCAGAATGGGACAAAGGTAAGGATTCAGCCTTAATATCCAAAGTATCAATAATAACTAAGAGTTTTTACTTTTCTCTTTTATATTTGCCACTCAAGTTTTTCGCCAAGCCACGTAAGAAACGACGAAGGTGTCTTATTTTATTTTGCCAAGTTTGTATAGGAGTTTTTCCAATAGGTACCGCAGCCCACTCTGATGCGATCATATCATGGAAACCATCCTGCTCTAACCAAGAGAGCTCGAAAGAAAAACGAAACTTGTTGCCAACATGAGCTTGACGACCAGCCTCAATAAGTAACGGTGTATGATCAGAACCCACCCGAGTCAAAGCTCGAACAGACACTAACGGAAATTTTTGCTCCCATTCTACACTAGCAAGGACTCTATCTAATTTTTCATAAGTAGGATTCTCTCTTCTACTTGCCCAAGTAAATTGTCTCCCCGACAATGCAATTTCTCTAAGATTAAGATTTTCAATTATTGCATTAAAAACAAAAGGCCACCGAGGATTAAAATTATCATTACTTTTCTCCTCTGGTCTTCTTAAAATATTGAAGTCACCAGCCAGCAACATAGGTAAAGTCTCCGAATCACACATTCTCACTAATTCCGCTAAAAAAGCATGTTTAAATTTGTCTTGCGCCGCCCCATAGACTGGAACAAGTAACCATTCAAACCCATCTATTTTTGATTTAACTGCCAACTTAACACAAAAGTCTCCACTATCAACTCTATTCATTTTTAAAGTAGCAGTGTTAATTCCTACCAAAATTCCCCCAGATCGTCCCTGCGGAGGCAAACAAAACCAAGCAAAATCCTTCCCGGCCGACAAATCTCTTAGAAAGGATATAGAGAAATGTGACCGACCTGTCTCTAGTAAAGCCAAAAAATCCAGGTCATACTCCCTAATGGATTCTTTCACAAAAATATGTTTGGCAGGGTCCTTGAAACCTTCACTATTCCACGTGATTCCTTTTAAATTATGCATTAGGATTTCGACGTTTTAACACGAATGCGGTTGCTCCTCCTAACATTATTATCATATGATTTTTTAGGTCTTTTCTTATTCTTGACAATGATAGGAGTGATCTTGTCTAACTCAACTTCATCTAAATCTTCTTCGTCATCCAAGTCCTCACACAAATTGGAGGCACGAGATACTAACAAACAAGATGCATCAAAATCAGTATCACCCTTTGTTTTATCGCTTTTTCTTAACATAGTAACCATACGGTCCAATTCAATATCTTTTATTTGTTTAACCGACGCAATATTCTCAGTATGTGAATTACCCAAAGAAACCCCCAAAGAAGTAGCGTGCTCAAAAAACTGCTCCTCAGAGAAAGAAATTAACGATGTTGGTTGTGACTTAGACATACCTATCACTGGCAGTTCATCACGCTTCTGCAGAAGCATTCTCGCTCTCTCCATCTGGGTTGCATCATAATTAGGCTGAGCACGTAGCCTCCCGCTCGACCTCACATTTTGCGAAGTTTCCTTTTCGATACCCCCAAAATCAACAATCTGCTTATGAGAGAAAGTATGAGCCATTGGCATTATATTCCTCCCAGAAACCAAAATGTCACTAGGAGTAGCCTCTCCCTGTGTATGAAAAGACAAATACTGAAATTGAGAATGAGCCTCTTGATTCACAGGTTCAATCACCTTATTCATCTCTATACCCTTGTGGTTTGGCACAGGTTTGATCGACGTATTTGGATTCACCGGCGTCCGCACAGAACCATTCATCGCAGGGCAAGTGGTCCTAGTCGGCGTGGCGAACACCTCACGACCGAGCTCTGCATGCACAGGTTGGCATGCGCCATGCACGTCGGCCACGAACGCCAAGTCCTTCCTCGCCTTATCAGCTAGGTCCGATGCAGGTAAAACAGTTTGGGCATACCCCTCACCATTCCGCATATTCTCCCTGAGAGATGAAAAGAAAAGCTTAGGACTGGTACTCTTAACAGCAGAAACATCAGGTACCACATCATACCTTGGCACCAACTTGGAAGAATTGACATTAGCAACAGCAACATCAGAGGCAGGGGTACATACACCCTGTGTATCAATCAGAAAGGTGGTATAAGTTTCTACAACATTATGCCTAACAGGTATAGAGGCTGATTTATTCACCTTAGCTGTGACAAACGATTTCTTTGTTGCCAAGATCGACCCAGGGAGGGACTCAGCCGAGTGCAGAGAACCATCCATGGCATGCTGGTTGGGCTGCGACAACACAGGGCCTCCGGCCGCCAGCGGCTTGCTCGGCAAATGAGCTGCGGCCTCATTGCCCAAGACTGCATGCTTTGGCCGACGTGCAGCATGCACCTTCGACGCGATCGACGTACGTCCCGCCTCCTCGCTAGCTTTTACCCCCTCAGGTACCAACACAATATTATTTGGTTTTTGTAAGTTTGAAATGGAGTCCGATGGAGGCAGGATTGGAACATACTCCGCAGCTCCCTCCATAACAGCGCTGAATAAGAGTATAACTTTTTAGGTCTTAAACACAAATTATTTGAAATATGCAATACATCATCATACCTTTGTGTACTAGTTGAATGCCCGTGCGTTGCTACGGTCTCTATTTTTATCGCAACATGTCAATACAATACATGTAAAAATTCACATGTATAAAAAACAGATACAATAGATTCTAAAAACCCACTCTCCATAAGATTCAACTTGGTTGGAAGTATATTTTGATAACCTATATAATTAATATTGTTTGAATACAAAATAAGCACTCAACTAATTATTTTGTATTAACAAATATCTACTCCCTAACGCTCCTTAGATATTGTCGCGCGATGTTAAGGATATTTTCTTCTGCTTCAATTTCATGGTACTTGAGCAAGCGTACCAAAATATTCTTCCTCAGCTGGTAAACATCCTGCACAACAATATTGTAGTGTTGATTTTGTTCCCAATAATAATGTAGTGTCGACAAACAAATTAATAACGTAACTTGTCAGCAATAAGGATACAGTGCAGTTAAGGGAAACAATCGCAATAGAACATGGTGTTTTCAAACCTTCACTTCTAGAGGCACATGTGAGATGTGTTGTCCGAACTTCTAAAGATAAAGTACAGCAATCGAGACCCAGCTTAATTTCCTTACTCTTTTTTTCAAAGCTACATACTGAGAAGAGAATTTTGTTTCAATAGAAACAAAACTTGAAAAAAAAACCTATATGCAAGTGTTTGAAAGACACATGATGCAATTTATCACAACACTACTTACTGGTATGCCATTGCATAGTGAAATTAAATTTTATCATCTAGAGATTAGGTGTTTTGGTACAGTCAGGACGGACATTGATTTTTTCCAGACTCGTTTGTACAGAAGATGCTTAGATTAATAAAGAGCTCACAAATTTATCATCTCCATTGGCTGACCCTTGCACAGTGAAATGAAAGCATTACACAGTGTGTAAACAAACATTTCAAATACTTCAACAAAAGCACGACATCCATTTGATAATAGGAAAACGTAACATACTTAAATTTTAACAGTTGTTATGCAAAATGAAACTGCGATTTTGCAGTCATTTGAAAATAATTCTTGAGAAAAGATGCACCAGATCCAAGAAAAAAGGATTATGTGCCAAAAGAGAAAGGTTTACCAACTTCCAACTGAAGATTAAACCCTCACAATTAGCTTACTTTATAAGATAGTTGCATAACAAAGTTTTAAATGTATATATATTTCCATAATTCTGCCCTACTGAACCGGTGAACCCTGTACCCAAATACACAACAACATTACATTTCCAAATGGTTCATATAAGATTTGGGACAGTATCTGTTCAAACATTCTAATAACGCTTCAGGGTTTGCTCAATTACCCTTGATATAAAACAATATGGTGACCAATCCTTAATCAACATATACTTATGGCAGTAAGAGGATTAGTTTACCAAGCAAACTTAGACTGGACCGGAATATAGGATGCACTGTAATAATAATGTAAGCATGACCAAGAAATGGCTCATTTGAAGCAAAACACTACTCAATTCAGCGAAGAGAGTTGGCAAGTGAATTGTGTAGCGGTAATAATCTACTCCCTTATAATCAAAACTAACCAACTTGAAACCATTGTTGTACATGCTTTGCAACTTGTCACGAATTGATTTATTCTGTAGAGACAGCTTGTCTGCACCTGTGCCACATTTGCAGTAGGTGCAAAGTTATCAACACCACAGAGAAGAGAAGCATTGGAATAAGAAGCTCCTTTATAACATCTCATAATCTCAGCAGAGAAACATCACATGAGTGCTCACCTAATAATTTTACTCAAGGCCATCCCAAGGCCAAGCAGATTTTTTTTCACAACTCCATCTTCTCCTCCCCTCCCCATATTTTCAATGCTAATTTTCTCCGAGATTTATTCTGCCATTTATATCCTTCTTATTTTCAAACCTAACTTCTGTAAGAAGCTGTCCTCACTTGTTTATGTATCACCATGAGTGAAGAGAGCATATTCTGATTTCTTCTCTCCTTGTTGCTGGCAGAGCTTCAAAAATAGTTTCGTGCTTGCAGTAATTTATTTACAGAGGAAGTGTTGACTACTGCAATAAGATCAGTACAAGATTTATATAGTATTGACCAGACCACACATGGCATCAACTTACCTTCAAAAACATGTAAGGATAGAAGCATTCAGATGAAGATGTCTGCATGTAGGAAAATAGATTGCACGCACAACGCACACAACACCATGAATCCATGATGCAATTGGAACGGTAAACTGTTTCAAGTTCACATCAATACTTGGACTGGATGTGAGAATAGTGAACCGAGTCTTTCTTGTAACCACACTTATTGTAATTGTCTAAATCTTTCAGAAAAGAAAATAATTCTATCAATAGGAGCAGACAACATATGTTCGCTCTGAAGAAAAACATAGAACTCATATGCAAAAACTTGTAGAACTGGCAAGGAGCCACCCTTCTGTACTCCTTACCTTATGCTTACCACCAGAAAAAGGCATGGCCGTAGTGAGTCCCATGAATGTATTTGTTCTCATACAGTTGGGCGGATCTGATACATTTGGAAATTTGGATGAGCCATCCACAGTGGCCATGTCAGGGGAGCTTGCTGCAGCAGCTTAACCAACAAAGGAAGATTGGGCATCCTTGCAGAGTCACATCTTGCATCTCGGTGACCTGGCTGCGATGGGGTCGATCTCAATAAGAAGTACCACCATTCGCGTTCATGATAATCTAGGACTCACTTGCATGATTTCAAGTACAAGGAGAATGCCCCGTGCATGATGCTCCTCTTCTTCTTCACCTAAAAGTTCGGGAGACGCATGATAGCTAGGTGAAAATCCTAACACAACTCACAATACAAATTGAACACAAATTTATAGAGAGAAGGGGACAAATTGCACAGCCTAGACAGGGGATGGGGACGGCAGCGCTTACACATAGACGGCCGCTAGATCCTCCCAGCCATGCCCGGGCGTAGCCGTCGCTGAGCGCCACTGTCGCGCTGCCTTGGTCGTCCCCATCGGCCATCAGGGTCAGGCCTGGAGCTCCACCGCGTTGAAGAGGCTTCATGTTTGAGACGATTTATGAAAGTATTTTGGAAAGATTTGTGATTGTTTCCTTGATTGTTGCTGGAAATTAATGTTTGGGACTCAGACTTGTATCTTGCTTGCTGATTGTGGGGATTACATTGATACGCAATAAACATCTTTCCATTTTTCCTAAATGACGTGAGAACCATGTTAGATGGACGTTTATAGGAAATCAATGGTTAGGATTTCTCCAATGTTTGATATCAAAGTGGTACACCATCCCCAACTCCAATATAATAGTAAAGATTCATATTTTCAGTCAAAGTAGATAGACTTTTATCCAGAGCATCCACTACACTGACTTCGTTCATCTGTACAGAATGAGATGACGTGTTCAACTCAGGTGGTGAAGCATCTGTACTCTTTCCATTACTTGTAACATCCAAATTTTTATTACGTTTCACATTTCGCTCCAAATCACCATCAGCCGGCTTATTATGAGCATTGTCATTAGACTCATCATCACCCCCATCACCCTGAACATCAGACATAGTAACATCTAGAGTATTTGTCCTTTGCTCACCTTCCACCTCAAATCTTAAACGAAAGAACTCATGCTTAATCTTCAAGTCCCATGAATCAGGAATAAGAGCAGTATCTAAGCAAGTAATGAGCATGCGGAGAGCATTGTGCTTCCTGGTAAAGATTATATCTATCTCTTTCGTCTTACCGAAAACATCTCCAAGTGCCCACAAGGCTAAATAATCATCAAGAGCAACCGGTGGTAAACCATATACCCTCACCCAAACATCTTCAGGTACCCAAGCTGGTTCAATCTCTTTTTTCCACAAATCAAAAGAGAGAATAATAGTTGAGTCTGGGACATGGAATCTTCCAAAATGTTGCACCCTTACCAATTCATTTTTACTAGGAAAGTTTACCTTGAACACATTTTCCTCCATCTGCTGCACATCCCAAATATATTGTGGATCAGGCACAATCCATTGCAAATGAACAATTAATTGTGCAATAGTTAGAGAGCCTCCAGAGACTTGTACTCTTCCTAGCCTTGTGTTTTCCACCCTTGGCCTCACTCCTTTGGATAAAGGTAATTCCCAAAAAGCTAAATCAGGATGGCCCATACCAAACATTGCAAGACGAGGTCTCGGTGCACGATGAAGTGGGTAGTCTTTAGTAGCATGCTCAGGTCGCTGACAACAATCACACAAAACCACTTCACAATCATTAAGGAAATGACCAGCCGTACGACATCTAAAACAGCTCGGTCCTTTCTTCCTAGTTGCTGCAACATACTCCTCCTCGGTCAAAATCTCCGACTCACCCACAACCTCCTTGGAAGCACATCCAGCCACAGCCAACAGAACATTTTCGGCTCTCTGAGTTTGCTGCTGTCCTTGCACGATCGCAGCATGCTGCCCCGCAGCGGGTGTCGGTGTCGTTCTGGCAAGGGCAGGCTGACACACCCATGCAGATCCCTGTCCAGTATGGTTAACAGCAGTCTTCGGCACATACAGTGGAGCCGCCGGCTGAGAAGGCTCCGGCTGGCCGGCCAGCTGCTGTGAAAATGCCTCAGCGGCATCAGCCACCATTCGCTGCTGAGCTTCGGTAAGACCCGCGGTGGTAGCAGCATACCTGCTATTCCCAGTCCCAGCTCGAAAGTTTGTAGAATTATTTGAAACATAGCGACGAGGATTGTAATTACCGCTATAACCAAAATTGCGTCGCCCGTCCCCTCGGTTGTTGTATCCTTGGTACTGCCGATTTCTAGTACTGAAATTTTGTCTCCCCGGACCAGCGCGGAAAACACCATCTCCAAAGACATTGTTAAGGTGCTCACCGCCCTGATCCGAAGCCGCACCATCCCCGGCTGTACCACTCGGGCCACCTTCATGGAAATTGGCACCTCGGCCACCTCCCTGACCATCATGCCAACCACCGCCAGCACGTCCTCCATGAGTACCCCGACCACGACCGGGGCCGCCGCCTCTGTTCGCCATGACGGGAGAACGAGGAGCAGTATCGGGTAGGGTTACGAAAGACGGCGTTCTGCGCGTGATTGTGAAACCTAGACGATACGTGACCCCGCGAGCAAATTGCGGGATCCGTATGTCGTTAGACTTGGCAAGACTCGGATCCTGGCCCATACTGCCATGCCGATCAAATGGTGACGTTGACTTCTGAGTTCGTGAGCCCATACGGCCCAAAAAGTCAGAGTTTGAAAGTTTTTGTCGTTGCAAACTCCGATCTTCCGACGGCAAGCCAGATCTCACCGGCATGGAAGTACGGCATCGGCGCCAGGCCAAAAGCTTTCGTCTTCGACGGAAAACCTGAATCCATTCCGAGGCATTGAAGGAATCCAGGAAGAACGTCGTCGGAGTCAAAACCGGTGTTGAAATCTTACAATTTGTTTCAAACCTCGAAACTGCAGAAGATCGTATCGGGGAGAGAACTGGAGAAGAAGAAAACGATGGCGTACCTGACCTTAGAAGGATCGCTGCCTCGCGCTGACGAATCCTCTTCAGCTCCCGTCGACGAATCGCCGACAGGGTTTCCGGCGGCAGAGAAGACGCGTCCTTTGCCGGCTTCCGATATGGCGAGGGCGAAGAGTGCACCTCCACCCCTGGATCACACCTCGCCTCCGGTGAGTCTTCATCGGAGTCGTCGTCGATGGAGATCGCCCAGAATCGCCCGAGCGTCGCCTCCAACGGTCCTCCGGATGTTGCGCTCATTCTCCCCACATGCTAATCTCTTTATTAGTTTAAATACGGGCTCTTTGAGCCTTATGTTTAAAAAGATGTGTCTTAGAAGTGAGCGTGTTCAATAATAATCCAACAATGCATGTATTATATACATTATATATTGAAAATTCCTAATCACCAACTATCATAATTTTTTTTATTAATTCTCCAAGTTTCTCGTACACACAAATTTAGTTGATAGGCTCATCAATATGAATTTAGTGTACACAACTTCTCATTTGACTCTTATCAATATCAACTTTCTTGTTTGTGTTCTAAATGATTTAGAGAGCGAGGATTCCATGTTTGTACATATTGTATTAAAATACAATAATCATAAATTTATACACGAACCTTGAGGACCTTACTTATCTTATTTAGGGTACTATTTCTCTCTTATCATGACATCTTGTTTTGTCCAATTGGTTCTTTGGATTTTGATTGCTTGCTTCATTCGTTGAAGTTTCTTCACCTTGTTATCTTTTTGCAATCATTGATCCTTAATATAGTTTGTTTTAATCCATGTATTCGTTATTGAATACATGCATTTGATTTCACTCATATTATGGGAAATGCACACCTTGGGAGGAACTCATACTATATTGTCCTTCTAAATATAGCACCCATTTTATCACTTGTTGACATTGGGGGAGAAGTTTAGAGGGTTTAAGGGATATGGTTTTATTCTTAAGTTCGTTTTGTGCTTAAGTGTTTTCCTTTCATGCATTCCATCTCATCCTCTATAATTTGTTGTTTTGCACGATTTAATATATAGTGAAAACTCTCCCAAATGTTAATCTTGACAATGTATACAATGAAATTCAAGTTTAGCAAATGTACATATATATTGTGGGGGAGTTTACTCTATATATGTTGGTTCTACTAACATCTCTTGCATTATTTGTAGCCTGTGTGAGTAGAATATGGTTTGATATGGAATAATAGTTCTGTGCCATTTGACCATATCAAATACAACCTCTAATATGCATTTTATAAACCCTCTTGTTGAGATTGTCATCAATTACAAAATGGGAGGTGGGATTGCAAGGGTACTTAGCCCCTATGATTGTTTTGGTAATTGATAAGAATTCATATGATGAACTAATGTTTTCATTGAGTTTTATTTGTAGGAATATTTCATAGGTTTTTCTTGAAGACCATATGTTGGATTCAGGTGTTGATGCCACAAAAGATGAAGACACACCTTGAGTTTGGCATGAATATAGTCGTTTTCAAGAGATAAAAATTTAAGATTTGGCTCTAAGTTGGTGTCACAAGCCTCATGAGTTGAGATATTGGTGACCAAGACTTAGGGCATGCAATCAATTACGGTATTCCGTCTTGAATGAATCCTTAGTGTTGTCATCAAGATCAAGCGGGATGCGCTCGCCCTCTTATGGTGTCAGGTCACGATGTGAAAAGGGAGAGAACGAGCGCAACAAGGGAACTCGCAGACGGAGTTCGGAAGAGGGCAACAAGGTAGTCTTCTCTTTTCGGGTTTTTTCTTGAGTGTAGGACCCCGACACTAATAAGAGGGGATAGAAGTTTTTATTTGGTACTTGGCTCAAAGCATTTCCTATCTACTTCCATCAAAGTTTTCCATCTTTTTTTACATCAATGTTTTCCACATTCATCTTGGTGTGAGAGATTCTTGAGTTTTTTGCTAGTTTTCAACAAGCCTAAGTTCATCGAAAAGGGAATCCGCATGCATCTTCTATTGTGATTTTGAGTTTGGAGTTTTTTATATCAATTTTTCCTTTTAGTTATGTCAAATCTTTCATCTTTATCTTCTTACTCCTGGTTTGACTATGATGTTTCTATGGATAAAGTTGTAGATCTCGGTGTTGTGATTCCAACGAGTCCAAGAACATCCAAATTAGAGTCTGGATACAAAAGAAATTGGCAATTTTCGTACGAGTGTTTGTGGTGTTTTTGTATGGTCAGTCATACCGGGTGTTTTGCTAATATGACCGGGCATACACGCCCCCAACCAACAATTTTTGGCCCAAGAACAACTAGTTTTCTGTATTTAAGCTAGGGGCTGATTTCGTGGATCATTATCTTGGCCATTCTTTTGAGATCTAGATTAGAAAATTTCATTTGAAAGATTCTCTCATACTTCTACATATCATACTTCTTGATCTTGAGAGATTTAACCAACATTTTTGTGAGAGGATTGATGACCCACAAGTATAGGGGATCGTAACAGTCTTCGAGGGAAGTATTACCCAATTTATTGATTCGACACAAGGGGAGACAAAGAATACTTGAAAGCCTTAACAGCGGAGTTGTCAATTCAGCTGCACCTGGAAACAGACTTGCTCGCAAGAGTTTATCAGTAGTAACAGTTTTATAGTAGTAGCAGTAGTAAAATAACAGCAGCAGAGTAACAAAGACAGCAGTAGTGATTATAGTAAACAGCAGGATTAAAATACTGTAGGCACGGGGACGGATAACGGGCGTTGCATGGATGAGAGAAACTCATGTAACAATCATAGCAGGGCATTTGCAGATAATAATAAAACGGTGTCCAAGTACTAATCAATCAATAGGCATGTGTTCCAATTATAGTCGTACGTGCTCGCAATGAGAAACTTGCACAACATCTTTTGTCCTACCAGCCGGTGGCAGCCGGGCCTCAAGGGAAACTACTGGATATTAAGGTACTCCTTTTAATAGAGTACCGGAGCAAAGCATTAACACTCCGTGAACACATGTGATCCTCACATCACTGCCATCCCCTCCGGTTGTCCCGATTTCTGTCACTTCGGGGCCATTGGTTCCGGACAGTGACATGTGTATACAACTTGCAGGTAAGATCATAAACAACGAATATCATGATGAAATAATAACATGTTCAGATCTGAGATCATGGCACTCGGGCCCTAGTCAAGCATTAAGCATAACAAGTTGCAACAATATCATAAAAGTACCATCTACGGACACTAGGCACTATGCCCTAACAATCTTATGCTATTACATGACCAATCTCATCCAATCCCTACCATCCCCTTCGGCCTACAGCGGGGGAATTACTCACACATGGATGGGGGAAACATTGCTGGTTGATGGAGAGGCGTTGGCGGTGATGGCGGTGATGATCTCCTCCAATTCCCCGTCCCGACGGAGTGCCGAACGGAGACTTCGGCTCCTGCGACGGAGTTTCGCGATGTGGCGGCTTTACGGAGGGTTTACGGCGACTTCGACTTCTCCCCGGGCGTTTTTAGGTCGAGGCGAATAAGTAGTCCGAAGGAGGGCGTCGGAGGCCGGCCGAGGGGCCACACCACGGGGCCGCGCGGGCCCCCCGGGCCGCGCCGCCCTATGGTGTGGGGCCCTCGGGCCTCCACTTCAATTGCCCTTCGGCTCCGTTAGTTTCCTGGGAAAATAGGGCCTTCGCATAAATTCCGAGGTTTTTCCCGAAAGTTGGATTTCTGCACAAAAACGAGACACCGAGCAATTCTGCTGAAAACAGCGTTAGTCCGTGTTAGTTGCATCCAAAATACACAAATTAGAGGCCAAACAATAGCAAAAGTGTTCGGGAAAGTAGATACGTTTTGGACGTATCAACTCCCCCCAAGCTTAGCTTATTGCTTGTCCTCAAGCAATTCAGTTAACAAGCGAGCGATAAAAGAACTTTCACGAACACATTTGCTCATATGATGTATATATTCTCATGTTATGGCTAATACTTAAGCAGTTCATAATGAGGTATATGCAAATAAGATCATCTAACAGCTATGTCAATCATGAAGAGGTACCAACAATTAATAATAAGCATCATGAATCATGTATATAAGCAGGATTGCAATGTTCATAAGAGAGTATGATAAAGTGGTATCTCGCTTGCTCGTATTTGATTGGCAAAACATAAATGCCCGGGCACCTTTGAAGTTCATAGAAAGACTAGAAGTAGTGATTGTCAAAGATAAAAGCATCAAAGTTATACCACAATCAATCATATTTTGAGACAAGCATATTATACTAAGAATGACAGTTGTGCTCTCAAGAAAGTGCTCAAAGAAATAGTGGAGACACAACATACAAGTAAAAGATTGACCCTTCGCAGAGGGAAGCAGGGATTAACATGCGCTAGAGCTTTTCATTTGTAAAGCAGGAGTAAAATTATTTTGAGAGGTGTTTGTTGTTGTCAACGAATGGTAATGGGTTCACCAACTACCTCGCCAACCGGACTTTCAAGAGCGGCTCCCATGAATTATTGCATTTTTATGTGGCACTCCTTCCAACCTTTCTTACACAAACCATGGCTAACCGAATCCTCGGGTGCCTGCCAACAATCTCATACCATGAAGGAGTGCCTTTTTATTTTAGTTTTATTATGATGATGACACTCCCCCCAACCTTTGCTTACACAAGCCATGGCTAACCGAATCCTTCGGGTGCCGTCCAACAATCACAAACCATGGAGGAGTGTCTATTTAAGTTTAATTAATTCGGGACTGGGAATCCCATTGCCAGCTCTTTTTGCAAAATTATTGGATAAGCGGATGTGCCACTATTCCATATGAGAGTCCGTCAAAAGTAAATGACAAGGTTGAAAGCTAAACACCACATACTTCCTCATGAGCTATGAAACATTAACACAAATTAAGAAGCAT
Source organism: Lolium rigidum (assembly GCF_022539505.1). Lineage (NCBI taxonomy): Eukaryota > Viridiplantae > Streptophyta > Magnoliopsida > Poales > Poaceae > Lolium > Lolium rigidum. The sequence goes on from NC_061510.1 coordinate 382,378,904, forward strand.
TTTGAAGATTTTAAAGGTAGCGCATGAGAATTACTTGGAATGGTTTGAAATGCCATGCATAGGTATTTATGGTGGACACTCTGGAATGACTTGGTTTTCATGTGTTTGGAGGCACGAGCAGCGTTCCCGCTCAGTACAAGTGAAGGCTAGCAAAAAGACTAGGGAGCGACAAATCAAGAGAGCGGTAACTCGTCATAATCATGCTTGCGGCAAAATAAATTAACTGAGGCATAAAAGTGATACAAGAACTCTGAAGCAATGTAAATCATTGAGGCTTAATTGACTCTTGTTCAGTCATATGCATGCGTGAGCATGTGCCAAGTCGATATAAATGAATTATTCAGAGGAGGATACCACAATGCCATACTTACTTATGAATAAAACAATGCAAGCAAACATCCACGACATGCTACTCATATTAATCAATTGGAGCTAATCATGAGAGATCATGAACTACTAGACTTTCTCAAATAACATATACCTCACATGAACCAACTAAGCATGCTCACATGGATGAGTATATGTACAAAAATGAAAACAAATAGAGTTCATACCAGCCTCTCACCACAATCAGATTGTCGTAGATCGTCATTATTGCCTTTTCACTTGTGTAGCTTGGATAATATGAAATGAAAACCACGCTCCAGCCACCGAAGACCATTGAACTCATGATGAACTTTACAAACCAAAGAAGAACAGCAAATATTTTTGGTGTTTTCGAATTTGAGAACAAGAACAAAAGGAAACAAGCAAACAAAGCAAAATCTTTTTGGGTTTTCTTATAGCAAACTAGCAATAGCAAATAAAGCGAAACAAATGCAAGAAACCAAGATAAACCAATGATGAAGAGAAAGAACAGAAATATTTTTGGTCTTTTTGTGTTTTGTGAAAGAAACAAAGTGGAAACAAGAAATAGCAAACTAAAAGAAACACAGAAAAGCGAGATGGCAGAAATCTGCCAAAACATGACAGCAGTACAGAAATCGATTTTTACAAAAATCTTACGTTGCTCAGTTCGAAAAGTGTTCAACTAATGAAAGTTAGATAACAACCTGGGGAACATGCACAAAAATTTTCAACTCAAAATACTGTTCTGGATGGGCACACGAATTTTTACGGTAACAGCCCAGAATCTGTTTTCAGGCAGCACTTCCCCAAATATCATCTTCCTCTCATTGGAAAACCACTCAAACAAACTAAACAAGTATATACAAGTATCCAGCAATCATAATATGCAAAGAATGAGTGATGCCGGTATACCTCCCCCAAGCTTAGGCTTTTGGTCTAAGTGGAGTTCAATCCCATCGATCCCATGAAGTAGTATCTCCGTAATATGAAGATGGGTCGTATTCCGGGTATGTGCTAGAAGAAGCACCCGGATATGTGACGGTGTGGTCGTAGGAGGTCCCGACGTCCTCGGAGTCATGTTGCTGGTGGAACTCTTGTATCTTCATATGTTTATCCACCTCCTCCTTAGTGCACGACCATGATTGCCTGTCAATACTTAACAAACCAGGTTGGGGAAGAGGGATTTCCTTCTCCTCCCCGTCAGAAAACAACATTCTATACACCATATTTTCTAAAGTAGAGTCAGTTGTAACAAAATGATGACTCTTCATAGCAGCAATATCAAGTCTCCTAGGGGCCAATGGCACATCATTAGGATCAACAGGAAGATTAAGAAATGTTAAAACACGCAGTGCAATGGTTCCTCCAAAAATAGGCCCCCTGGTAGACAGGCGGCGAGCAATAAGAGCACCAAGGTGATAGGACGTTTGACCAGTAAGTGCAATGTTCAGGAAAGCAAGATGGTAGCTAGAGATATTACTAGTGTTTTCCCTACCAAGAATGCTAGTAGCAATGTAGTATGCAAAATACTTAATGGCGGGAAGTTGGATGTTCTTTATCTTGCCCCGCTGAATGGTGCGACAGTCATCATCGGTGATCCCTCGGTAGAGCTCCAGCAAGTCCCGGGGGTTGTCATCGATCCTACTTGCTGTACCTACAGGGGCAATATCCAAGGCACAACAAAAATCCTTCAATGACATAGTCACAGTATTACCATAAATCCTGAATGCAACCGTTGGCTCATAGTGTTTGTTGTCGAACTGGAAACTCTCGACGAAAATTTTGGTGAGCAAGTAGTATTGCTCCCTTTCATCTCCCATATAAGTGGTTAACCCTGCCCTGTTGACAAGGGTTAAGAAATCCTCCAGTATCCCTGCATTCCTTAGAAAGTCATAACATGGAAAAGTAGAAGCATTAGGAGGACCGTTGTCCTCTTCGGGCGCGAAGCTAGGCGCGAGGATGTCTTCATTGTATGATTGCCTAATACGGGTGGCGGCCCTAGAAGGCCTCCCGGTGCTGGTTGTCCCCTTCTTGAACAACTCTCCCAATTTGAACTTCTTCATTTTCTGAAATTTTCAACAAACAATATAAAACTTGATTTGGTGACATATAATTGAGGGAAACTACCATAGGAACTTGCTAGAGTACTAATCATGCATCAAAACTAGTTTCTACCACTTAGAACAAGCATGCAAGCTCACTAAACATGTTACCTACAGCAGCAAAATATTCAAGATATACTCAACCAAACGAAATTCTACTTGGATGGGTGGAGGAGTCACATACCGAAGAGCAAATGTGCCAAATTTCGGACGAAATCTGGGCTGAGCAAAGAGATCGAGAAATCTGGAGCTCTGGAGCAAAAACGCGAGAGAGATGAACTTGGTACGAGTTTTTCGGGAGAGAGAAGGTGCTTGGGAGGAAGAGATGACAAAGTGGGGCAGAGGGGAGCCCACACCACATGGTGGCGCGGCCACCTCCTTGGCCGCGCGGCCCGGTGGTGTGGCGCCCTCCGGTGCCCCACAGGTCATCCTCTGGTGCTCCCAGTGCCTCGTCGAAAAATAGGACCAACGGTATAATTTTCGCGAATTTTTGAAAACTTTGAAAAATGCACATTTTCTGGGTATTAAGTTTATTATTACTGGCCAGGAAATTTTTTGAAATCTCTAATCAACTAAGAAACTTTGCAAATTAAAAGTGCTACAGCAACTAAAGCAAGTGGAGAAAGAAAGAGATGTTGTTTACCTCCTCTATGCATATAAAAGGTATTTGTTAACAAGGTTGATCAAGTCTTGCCACCAAATAAATTTTACATAGCATATGAAGAAATAAACCTCAAATCAATCATGTTACCTTGAATTGTATTGATATAGATCCAATCACAAGAGTTTGATATTCTTCTTTAGGCTCATATATAGGACAATCGATGGTTCCCACTTTGATAGTTCTCACATGAGAAATTGTATTAACTCCGCACGCTTTTTCAATCCTCTTGGGGAAATAAACGGTGTGTTCCTTGTCATCAACATTGAAAGTAACCTTTCCTTTATTGCAATCAATAACAGCCCCTGCGGTGTTAAGAAAAGGTCTCCCAAGAATAATAGACATATTATCATCTTCAGGCATTTCCAACACAACAAAATCAGTTAATATCAAGCAGTTATTAGTAACTTGAATAGGAACATCCTCACATATACCAACAGGAATAGCAGTAGATTTATCAGCCATTTGCAAAGATATATCAGTAGGTATCAACTTATCTAAGTAAAGTCTCTTGTATAGAGAAAAAGGCATAACACTAACACCGGCTCCCAAGTCACATAGAGCAGTTTTAACATAATTATCCTTAATAGAACAAGGAATAGTAGGTATACCGGGTCGCCCAACTTCTTTGGAACTTTGCCATTGAAAGAGTAATTAGCAAGCATAGTGGAAATTTCCTCATTGGGGATTTTCCTTTTGTTAGTAACAATATCTTTCATATACTTTGAATAAGGAGGCAATTTGATAGCATCAGTCAAAGGGATTTGCAAGAATAAAGGTTTCATCCAATCACAAAATTTATTATAGTGTTCCTCTTCCTTTGATTTTAGTTTCTTAGCAGGAAAAGGCATTGGCTTTTGCACCCAAGGTTCTCTTTCATTACCATGTTTCTCAGCAATAAAATCTTCTTTAGTATACTTTTTATTTTTAGCATGCTTTTCGGGTTCTTTTTCAACCTCTTCTTTATCAGGAGTATCATTCTTATCATTATCTTCACTATTATCATGTTCATTACCACTTTCGGTTTCAGCATCAGAAATAGAAATACTATTAGGATCATTAACAGGTTCAGAGGATTCTACAACATTTTTATGTTTCTTCTTCTTTTTCTTAGAATGAGCTCTAGGTTCAATGCGTTGAGAATCTTGTTCAATTCTTTTGGGATGCCCTTCGGGATATAGAGGATCCTGGGTAGAGACACCACCTCTAGTTGTTACTTCATATGCATGTTTTTCTTTAGCATTATTTCCTAACAAGTCATTTTGCACTTTAGTGAGTTGATCAATTTGAGTTTGAATCATATGAAAATGTTTAACAAGCATCTTAACATCATTGGAGGTTCTCTCCACAATATCATGCAATTGACTAATAGCTTGAGAATTTTCCATTAGATGATTCTCTACTCTCATATTAAAATTTTCTTGCTTAACAATATAATTATCAAACTCATCTAAGCATTGCGCAGGAGGTTTTGAATACGGAATATCTTCCCTAGTAAAGCGTTGAAGCGAGTTTACCTCAATCATGGATGAAGGGGGAATTATCTCACATATATCTTCTATTGGAGGTAGATTCTTCACATCTTCAGATTTAATACCTTTCTCCTTGAGAGACTTCTTGGCTTCCCTCATATCTTCATCATTCAATTTAATTAAACCCCTCTTCTTCACTATTGGCGTTGGAGTTGGTTCGGGCGTATTCCAATCATCATAATTCCGGCCTATTTTAGCCAATAATTCTTCCAGCGTCGTCTGGAGTTCTTTTCCTGAAAACACAACCAGCACAACTATCCAGGTATGCCCTAGACTCAATGGTTAGTCCACTATAAAATATATCAAGTAAATCATGCTTTTCTAGATCATGGTCAGGCAGAGCTCTAATAAGAGAGCAAAATCTCGCCCAAGCCTCAGGCAATTTCTCTTCATCTTCCTGATCAAAATTATAAACTCTCTGCAAAGCAGCATGTTGAGCACTAGCAGGAAAGTATTTTCGAAAGAAAACAGCAAGCAATTCTTTTGGACTTTTAATAGAACCAGGTGGCAAACTATTATACCAAGTTTTAGCGTCATCCTTTAATGAGAATGGAAATATTTTAGCAACAAAGTAAGTACACTTCTTAACATCATCAGAAAACAAGCTACTCAAAGTAGATAACTCAGTCATGTGTTCAACATCACTTTCTTTTTCAGTACCACAAAAGGGTGTTTTCTCAACAATAGCTATATGAGATAGATCAAGAGAAAAATCATAATCTTTATCCCTAATGTTTATAGGAGATGTGGCAAATTTAGGATCGGAGACAGTTTATATCTAACAGTATGTTCCGCAAGCAACTTTTTAATTTTTCTTGCATCAGTAGTAGCATGGCATTTTTCAATAAAATCATCATCAAGTTCCACATAATCTTCATCAAGATCATCACTAGAGTATTCAAGTTCAGGTGAATTAACAGGTGTAGTAACATTAGGAGTTTCAGTATTTTCTATTTGTCTAGACCTAGCAATTTTAGCATCTAGAAAAGATCCCAATGAACCACTATCATCAAGCACAGCAGAAACATTATCAATATTATGAGAGTGTTCAGATTCAGCAGATGTATCCGCATGCGAAGCATGTGGCGGTGAAACAAGTTTATCAATCACAGATGGTGAATCAATTGTAGCGGAGGTACTCAGAGTTGTACCTTTTCTTGTAGTGGATGGTAATATGGCGACCTTAGTATCGCGAGGTTTACCCATGATGGAGAATTTGCAGCGAACAATATCAATCCAAGTGAACTTCCAAATAAAGCTATGCTCCCCGGCAACGGCGCCAGAAAATAGTCTTGATGACCCACAAGTATAGGGGATCGCAACAGTCTTCGAGGGATGTATTACCCAATTTATTGATTCGACACAAGGGGAGACAAAGAATACTTGAAAGCCTTAACAGCGGAGTTGTCAATTCAGCTGGACCTGGAAACAGACTTGCTCGCAAGAGTTTATCAGTAGTAACAGTTTTATAGCAGTAGCGGTAGTAAAATAACAGCAGCAGAGTAACAAAGACAGCGAGTAGTGATTATAGTAAACAGCGAGGATTAAAATACGTAGGCACGGGGACAGATAACGGGCGTTGCATGGATGAGAGAAACTCATGTAACAATCATAGCAGGGCATTTGCGGATAATAATAAAACGGTGTCCAAGTACTAATCAATCAATAGGCATGTGTTCCAATTATAGTCGTACGTGCTCGCAATGAGAAACTTGCACAACATCTTTTGTCCTACCAGCCGGTGGCAGCCGGGCCTCAAGGGAAACTACTGGATATTAAGGTACTCCTTTTAATAGAGTACCGGAGCAAAGCATTAACACTCCGTGAACACATGTGATCCTCACATCACTGCCATCCCCTCCGGTTGTCCCGATTTCTGTCACTTCGGGGCCATTGGTTCCGGACAGTGACATGTGTATACAACTTGCGGGTAAGATCATAAACAACGAATATCATGATGAAATAATAACATGTTCAGATCTGAGATCATGGCACTCGGGCCCTAGTGACAAGCATTAAGCATAACAAGTTGCAACAATATCATAAAAGTACCATCTACGGACACTAGGCACTATGCCCTAACAATCTTATGCTATTACATGACCAATCTCATCCAATCCCTACCATCCCCTTCGGCCTACAGCGGGGAATTACTCACACATGGATGGGGGAAACATTGCTGGTTGATGGAGAGGCGTTGGCGGTGATGGCGGTGATGATCTCGCTCCAATTCCCCGTCCCGGCGGAGTGCCGAACGGAGACTTCGGCTCCCGCGACGGAGTTTCGCGATGTGGCGGCGTTACGGAGGGTTTACGGCGACTTCGACTTCTCCCCGGGCGTTTTTAGGTCGAGGCGAATAAGTAGTCCGAAGGAGGGCGTCGGAGGCCGGCCGAGGGGCCACACCACAGGGCCGCGCGGGCCCCCCCTGGGCCGCGCCGCCCTATGGTGTGGGGCCCTCGGGCCTCCACTTCAATTGCCCTTTTGGCTCCGTTAGTTTCCTGGGAAAATAGGGCCTTATGCATAAATTCCGAGGTTTTTCCCGAAAGTTGGATTTCTGCACAAAAACGAGACACCAGAGCAATTCTGCTGAAAACAGCGTTAGTCCGTGTTAGTTGCATCCAAAATACACAAATTAGAGGCCAAACAATAGCAAAAGTGTTCGGGAAAGTAGATACGTTTTGGACGTATCAAGGATCCAATCAAACGAACAATCTCTACCTCCTCTCTCTTTCCACCAGTCAAATTCTTTATTTGAATCTCGTATCTAGTTCTTGCTTCGATCTTGTTACTCTTGGAAGCTGGGGACTCCTAGGCAGTAGCGGTCGCCGAGAGCAATCATGTTGTGATCGCCGGAAGTTTGAACGGGATCGAAGGCCTCCCCAAAGTCTTCACATAGTAGAAAAGGCTCCTACTACGTGGAAGAAGCTCCCGGAGAAGAAGACGTGCCTTTGTGGCATTTTGGGTTCTTCGTGGTAACCGCACATCTCTAATGGTGACTAGCTTCCCCTCAAGGAAGTGAACATCGGGATACATCATCGTCTTCGGTGCTTCAGTTATTTACTTCCACTTATTTAATTTGTGATAGCCATCGAGGTTGAAATTCTTGATATATATTTTGTCATATAGGATGCTCCACTTAGTTTGCATTAGGCCACATTATTTATCTGCATGTCCTAAAATTGCAAACAAGTTAAGGGAAATTTTGTAGAACCTATCCACCCCCCCCCCCCTAGGTTACCAACTCTGAACTTTCAGGCAGCCAAAAGGATCGTCGGCAATGGTGCAACAAGGCATGGAGTTGCTATGTGCGAGAGGAGCTAAACCGTATTGCTCTGATACCATGTTGAAATGAGCAACTATCATTTACCAGGGGCCAAAGACAATACATATATATATGTTAATATGCAGGAAACCCCTCGTACACTGATGATATAGAGGAAAGGGTCTATACGTTTCTAAGAGGTTGTAGGGTTGCCTGATATTATTTGTGTCCCAATTAACTTGATTAATGAATAAAGCCATCCAGTTCCCCTAAACAAAGGAATTGAAGCGGGGTGCGGCTCCGCGCCTGGTTTTCATGGGCTCGCGAGGGTCGATCGCCGCCACAAGCAAGACAGACAATGGCACGGCTGCTACATATATAAACTAGTCAAGTTCATCAATTTAAAGATCGCACCCCACCTTTCTAGATCTGAATTGACATAAACCTTGCAATGCTGCGATCGATCGTAGCCCGATCTCAACCGCTTCTCTCCCATCTCCGGTGGTCAGCCACCGCTCTAGGCGTTACCAATCCATCACGTGCCACATCCACCACCACCGAGCGGTACACCACCACCACCACCGCCACATCCACCACCACCACCGTCGCCACCACCTTCTCCTCCGCCGCCTCCCCTACCTCTACTTTGAGCGCTCGTAGGTGCTGGTATTCACCGGTACGCACGGCGAAGGGAGATGTCCAGCTCGAAGTGGACTGCGGGCTTCCCGTCGTTCGCCGAGGAGATGCGGTGGGGAGAGGAGAGAAGGCGGAGGGAGGAGGAAGCGAAGAAGGCAGAAGAGGAAGCGAAGATGGCGGAGGGGCGGAGGATGGCGATTCTGGGACGAAAGCTCCTAATCCTTCAGATCAGCCTCGGTTCGGAGTGGGCGGTGGAGCAGATGGAAAAAGGGTGGAGGCCGCAAATCTCTGGACAGGGGCTCGAGGAGCAGGTGGCCGCGGCGCTGGCGATGATCAAGTCGATGGATCCCGAAGACCCGCGGCGTCAATTGGCGGAGAAAGGGCTGGAGGAGCTGGAAAATTTGAAGCCGTGAGAGCCTCGTTCCAGATCTCGCCGGTGAGGTCGTCCCCGGTGCTGATGCAAGGAGCTCCGAGATCTGCTATCGTTGCAGGTCGTCGAGGTTCGGCGGAGGACTGGCGACGCAGGGCGAAGATCAGGAGCGGGAATCCTTCTCCGACGAGGTATTGTTCGCCGGAGAGGGTGGGGAAATTTGGATGGTTTGAGCAGGGGCGGGCCCCATTGCGCAGTGACTCGTTGGTGGCTGCGATTGGTGGCCGTCGGTTGGATCCTCCCAGGCGAAATCAGTCCGTTCATATTTCTTCAGGGATTACGTCTTTTGGGAATACGTCTCCAACTAGAGGTATATCTGTGGCTGCGCCGGCAGTGTCGGCCAACGATCTCCTGGTCGGATCTAGGTTTTCGCCTAGTGCCTCGACCTTGGTCTGGGTCAGGAGAGAGCTAGTTCAAAACAGATCCTTCACACCTGCTGATTGCTATCCGGCTGGACGTGGATTTCTACCCAGAGCAACAGTTATCAAGTTCTCCGATCTCTGGGGTGCGGCTGAGGGGAAGAGATCTTTCGTCGAGGTGGTCTCAATGGCGGGTGGTGGTCGAGGTGCGGGCAGATTTGGTGGGGGGACTGGTCGTGGGTCTGGTGGTGGACGTGCTCCCACCGCAGCGGCGGCGACCTCATCGGCTGCTCCTTCTGCAGGTGCTGTCAAGGAGCCTGTGGTGGTCAAATCAGAGTTCCCTCCACAGATGATGCAACAATTGGGGGCTGGGCAAGGTATGTTCCCGATGCTTCAGCCACACATGTGGAACATGCCGATGAATCAGTGGCCTCAGTTCTTCGGCAGTCAGCAGATCCCTCAACCTGGTTTCAATCCAATGATGATGGTCCCGCAAGGGATTCCACAAAACATCCCGCAATCAAACAGTCAGGGGAGTAGTGCCAGCATGGTTCCTTTGCAGCAACCACAAGGCTCTGGGGCTGGGAAGAACAAGAAGAAGACTCAGAAGAATCCTGTTTCTGATGGGTCAAGACAGAGTGGAGAGAAAGGAGGTACTAATCTTCAGATATCTGTGGTGGGTGGTCCTGGACCTATTCTGGATCCAAAATTCAAGTCTGTAACTTGCTACAACTGTGGAGAGCTGGGACATTATGTGGGTCTGTGCACTAGGATCAAAAGGTGTTTTATCTGCAGCAAGACTGGGCACCATATGGACAATTGCCTTATGTGGTACTCCCTTCTTCCAACAGCCCAATATTGGGGGAGTGCAAATCCAGGGCTGGGTTTCTTCCATGTGGAAGTGGAGGGTCCAGAAGCTGTGCAATGGCTGAACATGGATAATGTTGGTGTGGTGGTGGTCAAGGAAGGTGAAATATCAGCTGGTGACCTTGAGAAATGTTTCATTGATATGTGGAAGGCAAATTGGTTTTGGCAGATCAGACAGATTGGCCCCAAGAAGTTCTTAGTGAGGTTTCCTCCTAGTAAAAGAATTAAAGACTTGGTGGAATACCCCTCCATCAATCTAAAAAAAGATGGGGTGGTGATCTACTTTGAGAACTGGGAGGGTGAAGCTGAGCCTTTTGAGGAGTTTCAAGAAATTTGGGTCAAGATTTATGGTATCCCTGCTAAGTGGTTGACCTGGAAAACTGTCTGCCAAATCTCAACATCTCTGGGTGTGCTTGTTAATATTGACTGGCATGGCATATTCAGAAGTTTCTATGAGGAGGTCAGGGTTAAGGTGGCTGTGAGAGACAAGTCCAAGATCCCAACCAACAAGCTGTTTGAGATGGAGCAGTGTTTTTACCTGGTTAATTTTGTGGTAGAGAGTGAGGGAGAAGCTATTGATGTGGATGATGATGATGAAGATCCTGGTCTGGGCAATAAAGGTGACACAGTGAATGATGATGATGAAATTGGTGATGACTTTAAGAGCTTGGACAAGGACAAAAATAATGGAGCTAGTAACAAGATGGAGACAGAGTCTTCAATGCCTCCTGGTGGGAGGAATGAAGTACATTCTGCTGTTCATCAGAAGCTGGAAGTGTCTGTGCAGGAGAAAGTCCTTGGGAAAGAGCCAATTGTACAAGTCAGTAATGCTTTAGTACTAAGGGGAGTGATGTCTACGTTCCCCCTCCTTTCCTGTAGACAGTGTTGGGCCTCCAAGTGCAGAGGTTTGTAGAACAGCAGCAAGTTTCCCTTAAGTGGATACCCAAGGTTTATCGAACTCAGGGAGGAAGAGGTCAAAGATATCCCTCTCATGCAACCCTGCAACCACAAAGCAAGAAGTCTCTTGTGTCCCCAACACACCTAATAGGTGCACTAGTTCGGCGAAGAGATAGTGAAATACAGGTGGTATGAATAAGTATGAGCAGTAGCAACGGTGCCGAGAAAAGTGCTTGGCGTGTAGTTGATGGTGGTGGTATTGCAGCGAGTAGTAACGCAATGAAACAATAAACAAGCGATAGTAACGCAGCAGTAGTAACTCGAGCAGTATTTAGGAACAAGGCCTAGGGAATAGACTTTCACTAGTGGACACTCTCAACATCGATCACATAACAGTAACGGATAAATGCATACTCTACACTTTTGTTGGATGATGAACATATTGCGTAGGATTACACGAACCCTCAATGCCGGAGTTAACAAGCTCCACAATAATGCTCATGTTTAAGTAACCTTTAGTGTAAGATAGATCAATAGACTAAACCAAGTACTAGCATAGCATGCACACTCGTCACCTTCATGCATATGTAGGAGGAATAGATCACATCAATATATCATAGCAATAGTTAACTCCATAATCTACAAGAGATCATGATCATAGCATAAACCAAGTACTAACACGGTGCACCCACTGTCGCCTTTACACACGTGCGGGAGGAATAGAACTACTTTAATAACATCACTAGAGTAGCACATAGATAGTAGTGATACAAACTCATATGAATCTCAATGAGATCATTGTATTGAAGTACATGGAAGAGAGATGAACCACATAGCTACCGGTACAGCCCCGAGCCTCGATGGAGAACTACTCCCTCCTCATGGGAGCAGCAGCGGTGATGAAGATGGCGGTGGAGATGGCAGCGGTGTTGATGGAGATGGCAGCGGTGTCGATGGAGAAGCCTTCCGGGGCACTTCCCCGCTCCGGCAGGTGCCGGAACGGAGTTCCGTCCCCGAATTGGAGTTTCGCGATGGCGGCGGCGCCACAGTAACTTTTCTGGAGTTTCGTCAATTGGTATCGGGTTTTCTGATCCAGGGGCTTTATATAGGCGAAGAGGCGGCGCAGGAGGGCTGACAGGGGGGCCACACCATAGGGCGGCGCGGCCCCCCCTCTGGCCGCGCCAGCCTAGGGTTTGGTGGCCCTGTGGCTCTTCTCCGGCGGTTCTCGTGTGTTCGGATGCTTCCGGGTAAAATAGGAACCTGGGCGTTGATTTCGTCCGATTCCGAGAATATTTCGTTACTAGGATTTCGAAACCAAAAACAGCAGAAAACGAGAACTGGCACTTCGGCATCTTGTTAATAGGTTAGTTCCGGAAAATGCACGAATATGACATAAAGTGTGCATAAAACATGTAGATAACATCAATAATGTGGCATGGAACACAAGAAATTATCGATACGTTGGAGACGTATCAGCATCCCCAAGCTTAGTTCTGCTCGTCCCGAGCAGGTAAAACGATAACAAAGATAATTTCTGGAGTGACATGCCATCATACCCTTGATCATACTATTTGTACAGCATATGTAGTGAATGCAGTGATCAAAACAATGTATATGACATGGGTAAACAACTGAATCATAAAGCAAAGACTTTTCACGAATAGCACTTCAAGACAAGCATCAAATAGTCTTGCATAAGAGTTAACTCATAAAGCAATAATTCAAAGTAGAGACATTGAAGCAACACAATGGAAGATGAAGTTTCAGCGGTTGCTTTCAACTTATAACATGTATATCTCATGGATAATTGTCAATGTAGAGTAATATAATAAGTGCAATAAGCAAGTATGTAAGAATCAATGCACAGTTCACACAAGTGTTTGCTTCTTGAGGTGGAGAGAAATAGGTGAACTGACTCAACATTGAAAGTAAAAGAATGGTCCTTCAAAAAGGAAAGCATCGATTGCTATATTTGTGCTAGAGCTTTGATTTTGAAAACATAAAGAGAGCATAAAAATAAAGTTTTTGAGAGGTGTATGTTGTTGTCAACGAATGGTAGCGGGTACTCTAACCCCCTTGCCAGACAAACCTTCAAAGAGCGGCTCCCATTTTATTTTATTTTTGGATGGCACTCCTTCCAACCTTTCTTTCACAAACCATGGCTAACCGAATCCTCGGGTGCCTGCCAACAATCTCATACCATGAAGGAGTACCTTTTTATTTTAGTTTTATTATGATGACACTCCTCCCAACCTTTGCTTACACAAGCCATGGCTAACCGAATCCTTCGGGTGCCGTCCAACAATCACATACCATGGAGGAGTGTCTATTTTTAGTTTGTTAATTTGGGACTGGGAATCCCATTGCCAGCTCTTTTTGCAAAATTATTGGATAAGCGGATGAAGCCACTAGTCCATTTGTGAAAGTTGCCCAACAAGATTGAAAGATAAACACCACATACTTCCTCATGAACTATAAAACATTGACACAAATCAGAGGTGATAAATTTTGAATTGTTTAAAGGTAGCACTCAAGCAATTTACTTTGGAATGGCAGGAAATACCATGTAGTAGGTAGGTATGGTGGACACAAGTGGCATAGTGGTTGGCTCAAGTATTTGGATGCATGAGAAGTATTCCCTCTCGATACAAGGTTTAGGCTAGCAAGGTTATTTGAAGCAAACAAAAGTATGAACTAGTACAGCAAAACTCACATAAAAGACATATTACAAGTATTATAAGACTATACATCGTCTTCCTTGTTGTTCAAACACCTTACTAGAAATTATCTAGACCTTAGAGAGACCAATTATGCAAACCAAATTTTAGCATGCTCTATGTATTCTTCACTAATAGGTGCAAAGTATATGATGCAAGAGCTTAAACATGAGCACAACAATTGCCAAGTATCACATTACCCAAGACATTATAGCAATTACTACATGTATCATTTTCCAATTCCAACCATATAACAATTTAACGAAGAGGAAACTTCGCCATGAATATTATAAGCTAAGAACACATGTGTTCATATGAACCAGCGGAGCGTGTCTCTCTCCCACACAAGCATGATGTAATCCAATTTATTCAAACACAAACAAAAACAAAAGCAAACAAACAGACGCTCCAAGAAAAAGCACATAAGATGTGATGGAATAAAAATATAGTTTCAGGGGAGGACCCTGATAATGTTGTCGATGAAGAAGGGGATGCCTTGGGCATCCCCAAGCTTAGACGCTTGAGTCTTCTTGATATATGCAGGGGTGAACCACCGGGTGCATCCCCAAGCTTAGAGCTTTCACTCTCCTTGATCATAGTATATCATCCTCCTCTCTTGACCCTTGAAAACTTCCTCCACACCAAACTCGAAACAACTCATTAGAGGGTTAGTGGACAATAAAAATTAACATGTTCAGAGGTGACACAATCATTCTTAACACTTCTGGACATTGCATAAAGCTACTGGACATCAATGGATCAAAGAAATTCATCCAACATAGCAAAAGAGGCAATGCGAAATAAAAGGCAGAATCTGTCAAAACAGAACAGTCCGTAAAGATGGATTTTATTAGGCCACCAGACCTGCTCAAATGAAAATGCTCAAATTGAATGAAAGTTGCGTACATATCTGAGGATCATGCTCGTAAATTGGCATAATTTTCTGAGCTTCCTGCAGGGCAGTGGGCTCAGATTCGTGACAGCAAAGAAATCTGGAACTGCGCAGTAATCCAAATCTAGTACTTACTTTTCTATCAACGGCTTAACTTGGCACAACAAAACTCAAAACTAAGATAAGGAGAGGTTGCTACAGTAGTAAACAACTTCCAAGACACAAATATAAAACAAAGTACTGTAGCAAAATAACACATGGGTTATCTCCCAAGAAGTTCTTTTCTTTATAGCCATTAAGATGGGCTCAGCAGTTTTAATGATGCACTCGCAAGAAATAGTATTTGAAGCAAAAGAGAGCATCAAGAGGCAAATTCAAAACACATTTAAGTCTAACATGCTTCCTATGCATAGGAATCTTGTAAATAAACAAGTTCATGAAGAGCAAAGTGACAAGCATAGGAAGATAAAACAAGTGTAGCTTCAAAAATTTCAGCATATAGAGAGGCATTTTAGTAACATGAAAATTTCTACAACCATATTTTCCTCTCTCATAATAACTTTCAGTAGCATCATGAGCAAACTCAACAATATAACTATCAAATGAAACATTCTTATCATGAGTCTCATGCATAAAATTATTACTACTCCCAACATAAGCATAATCAGTTTTATTAGTTGTAGTGGGAGCAAATTCAACAAAGTAGCTATCATTATTATTCTCATCATCAAATATAGGAGGCATATTGTAATAATAATCAAATTCACTCTCCATAGTAGGTGGCACCAAAAGACCACTATCATTATAATCATCATAAATAGGAGGTAAAGAATCATCAAAGTAAATTTTCTCCTCAATGCTTGGGGGACTAAAAAGATCATGAAAACCAGCTTCCCCAAGCTTAGAACTTTCTATATTATTGTCAACAATGGTGTTAAAAGCGTTCATACTAATATTACTACCAGCATGCAAAGAAGATTTCATAGGTTTTTTAATTTTCGCATCAAACAATCCATGTTTTAAATCAGGAAATAGAATAAGAAGTTCACTCTTGTACATTATGCCAAACTAGTGTAAACAAGAAACAACAAGATGCAATTGCACGATCTAAAGGAAATAGCTTCGAGCACACACACGACGGCAACAGAAAATTACTTTACCTGGGACCGTAGTATGAGAGCCTTTTACCTTTCCTCCCCGGCAACGGCGCCAGAAAAGTGCTTGATGTCTACGTTCCCCCTCCTTTCCTGTAGACAGTTGTTGGGCCTCCAAGTGCAGAGGTTTGTAGAACAGCGAGCAAGTTTCCCTTAAGTGGATACCCAAGGTTTATCGAACTCGGGGAGGAAGAGGTCAAAGATATCCCTCTCATGCAACCCCGCAACCACAAAGCAAGAAGTCTCTTGTGTCCCCAACACACCTAATAGGTGCACTAGTTCGGCGAAGAGATAGTGAAATACAGGTGGTATGAATAAGTATGAGCAGTAGCAACGGTGCCGGAAAAGTGCTTGGCGTGTAGTTGATGGTGGTGGTATTGCAGCGAGTAGTAACGCGATAAAACGATAAACAAGCGTAGTAACGCAGCGAGTAGTAACTCAGCAGTATTTAGGAACAAGGCCTAGGGAATAGACTTTCACTAGTGGACACTCTCAACATCGATCACATAACAGAACGGATAAATGCATACTCTACACTTTTGTTGGATGATGAACATATTGCGTAGGATTACACGAACCCTCAATGCCGGAGTTAACAAGCTCCACAATAATGCTCATGTTTAAGTAACCTTTAGTGTAAGATAGATCAATAGACTAAACCAAGTACTAGCATAGCATGCACACTCGTCACCTTCATGCATATGTAGGAGGAATAGATCACATCAATATATCATAGCAATAGTTAACTCCATAATCTACAAGAGATCATGATCATAGCATAAACCAAGTACTAACACGGTGCACCCATTGTCGCCTTTACACACGTGCAGGAGGAATAGAACTACTTTAATAACATCACTAGAGTAGCACATAGATAGTAGTGATACAAACTCATATGAATCTCAATGAGATCATTGTATTGAAGTACATGGAGAGAGATGAACCACATAGCTACCGGTACAGCCCCGAGCCTCGATGGAGAACTACTCCCTCCTCATGGGAGCAGCAGCGGTGATGAAGATGGCGGTGGAGATGGCAGCGGTGTTGATGGAGATGGCAGCGGTGTCGATGGAGAAGCCTTCCGGGGCACTTCCCCGCTCCGGCAGGGTGCCGGAACGAGTTCTGTCCCCGAATTGGAGTTTCGCGATGGCGGCGGCGCCACGGTAACTTTTCTGGAGTTTCGTCAATTGGTATCGGGTTTTCTGATCCGGGGGCTTTATATAGGCGAAGAGGCGGCGCGGGAGGGCCGACGGGGGGCCACACCATAGGGCGGCGCGGCCCCCCTCGGCCGCGCCGGCCTAGGGTTTGGTGGCCCTGTGGCTCTTCTCCGGCGGTTCTCGTGTGTTCTGGATGCTTCGGGTAAAATAGGAACTCTGGGCGTTGATTTCGTCCGATTCCGAGAATATTTCGTTACTAGGATTTACGAAACCAAAAACAGCGAAAACGAGAGCGGCACTTCGGCATCTTGTTAATAGGTTAGTTCCAGAAAATGCACGAATATGACATAAAGTGTGCATAAAACATGTAGATAACATCAATAATGTGGCATGGAACACAAGAAATTATCGATACGTTGGAGACGTATCAGGGAGCTGAGGAAAATATTGGGAAGAATCTTCTCCAGCACTTTGATGATGAGAGTGATGAGGAAGTTGATGATGAGATCCAGAAGAAGGATAGTTTTGTGCTCAACAATCCTTCTCTTGTGATGCCTCCTATTGCTTGGAAAGAAAAGAAGAACTGGGGACCTGTTCAAGCTACAAGGATGAGCTCCAGGATTCCAAGGGATGGTAAGTCTGCTATAGAGAGAGCTCAAGATCTAAAGAAGGCTAAAAATTTGGAGATTCCTAAAGGTAATAGAATACATGGCTTCTCAAATTCTTTTGCTGCTCTTGATAATCCATCTTTATATGACACTGCAAAAACTGCTGGCATTAGTCTGGGTCACAAAAGTCTAGATGTTGATTCTGTTATTAATGAAATTAAAAAAGTTGAAACCAATAGGCTTACAGATTTCCATAATTCCAATCCTGAGAGTTTTCTCCCCAATGACATTAGTCTATCTGTGGATGAACTGAGGGTTGGTTTTGATGATGAGGGTGAGTTTGTCTCTGATCAGGAAGATCACATTAGTGATGTACCTGATGAGGATGAACCTTGGACATTAGTCCACAGTAAGAAGAAAGGTAGAAGAAAACTGATTTTTAAAAATGGTGGTAGCTCTAATATGGAATACTAGAGGTCTAAATAGACTCGATAAGCTTACTAGAGTACATGATCTCATTAGAGAAACATGTCTCGATATTATTTGTTTCTGCGAAACTAAAAAGGAGGACTTCTCTAGCATTCGGCTTAAACAATTAGATCCAGGAGAGAAGTTTACACGGAACTGGTTGCCTGCTGTGAAAACTGCTGGAGGGATCCTTGTTGGTATTAATATTGATTTGTTTGATATTATTAAATGGGATATTCTTTCTTTTTGTGTATCTGTTCATATTAAAGCAAAAAAGACAATGTCATTTGGAGAGTGATTGCTGTGTATGGATCTGCTTATGAGGAGTATAAGTTAGACTTTATCAATGAAATGCATAATATTATGGCTTGTTGGAATGGTCCTACCCTGGTTGGGGGTGATTTCAATCTCATTAGAGAAAAGTGTGAGAAAAGCACTTGGAAACATCAACCAACACTTGGGCAAATCTCTTTAATGATTGGGTTAATAAATTTAATTTGATGGAAATTAAAAATCCTAGTAGACAATTTTCTTGGGCTAATAACCAAGATAATCTGGTTATGGCTTTGCTTGATAGAGTGTTTGTGACTATTTGCTGGGATTCTCTCTTCCTCGCTAGTAGCTTAACCTCAAAAGCTAGGGTTGGGAGTGATCATACTCCTTTGATTGTGGACACTTGGGGCTTTGAAAGTTCACGTTAATAAGCAATTTAGATTTGAGAAGTGGTGGCTTAACATTGAGGGTTTTGACCAGGTGGTTGCCAAATTTTGGCAAGCCCCTTGTCATCTTCATAAACCTATTGACAGATGGAATTTTAAAATTAGAAATACCAGGAAAGGGTTAAAAGGTTGGGCTGCTAATATTGAATCTGCTCAAAGAAAGAATAAACAAAAGTTGGTTGCTGAATATGATTTGCTTGATATTATTGCTGAAACACAGTGTCTTTCTCCTGTTTCTAAAAAAAGGATGAAAGATATTTCTATTGAGCTTACCAAGATTTGGAGTAATGAGAAAATTAAAGCTAGACAAAGATCTAGGGAAAGATATATTTTGGAAGGAGATCGTAACACTTCTTATTTCCATTCTGTAGCCAATCAGAGAAGAAGGAAAAAACAAATCTGTCAATTACAAGGAGATGAGGGTATGGTTGATGACAACAAAGGTATGCTGGACATTGCTGTTAATTATTATAAGACTTTGTTTTGTAAAGAGTCTTGTCTTGATGTTAATATAGTAGATGATTTCTGGGACCCGGATGATATGGTGTCACGAGAATCATAATGATATGCTTGATGCTCCTTTTTCGAGAAAGAGGTAAAGGAAGCTATTTTTGGCTCTTATCTTGAAGGTGCTCCTGGTCTGATGGTTTTTCTTTCTTATTTTATCAACATTTTTGGGAGCTCATTAGAGCTGATTTCATGGATATGGTTAAGGATTGGAATGAAGGAAAACTTGATCTTTTTAGACTAAATTTTTCTCTGTTGACTTTGATTCCTAAGGAAACTGATGCTGTAACTATACAGAAATTCAGACCTATTGCCTTGACTAATTGTAGTTTCAAAATTTTCTCTAAATGTGCTACTAATAGGTTGGGTGTGGTGAGTGAGAAACTTATTTCTCCTAATCAGACTGCTTTTATTAAGGGGAGATTCATACTTGAGAGTGTGGTTTCTGCCCATGAAGTAATTCATGATGCTGTTCATAGTGAAAATAGTGGTTTTATTTTTAAACTTGACTATGAAAAGGCTTATGATAGAGTTGATAGAGATTTTCTGCTAAGAGTTATGAGGATGAGGGGTTTTAGCCCCAAGTGGATGAGAATCATTGAAGGTTTATTATATAATGGTTTTGTGGGTGTGAGGATTAATGATTGCAATAGCAATTTTTTCCTTACTAGTAGGGGTGTAAGACAAGGTGATCCTATATCACCTATTCTTTTTAATTTTATGGCTGATGTTTTTACTAAAATTCTATACAAAGCTGCTTCTGGTGAAAAAATAGCTGGGCTTATGCAAGGCATGGGGAGGGGGGGTATTATCAGTATGCAATATGCTGATGATACTTTACTCTTCCTTGAAAAAAGGTTATCTTCTGCCATCAATTTAAAGTGGATTTTAGCTTGTTTTGAGCATATGTCTGGGATGAGGATCAATTTTCATAAGTGTGATCTAGTTCCTATTAATGTGCTTGAAAGTGATGCACAACTTTTTGCTCAATCTTTGAGTTGCAAGTTGGGTGAGTTTCCCTTGCAATATTTAGGGGTCCCTCTGCATTACTGTAAGCTTAAAAAAGAAGATATTCAACCTGTTGTTGATAAAATTATTAAGAAAGCTGCTGGTTAGAAGTGTCTTGGCCAGTATTCCAATTTATCTGCTTAGTGTGATCAAATTCCCTAAGTGGGCTATTACTCTGATTAACTCTCTGATGGCTCACTGTCTGTGGGATAATTATGAGGGGCACCATAAGTACCACTTAGCTAATTGGGGTTTGGTCACTAGGAAAAAGGAGTATGGAGGGTTGGGCATCCCTGACTTATCAGAGATGAATATTTGCCTTCTAGCTTCCTGGATTAAAAGATACCATTTGGATGATAACAAAATTTGGAGACAGATAGTTGATAGCAAGTATAATGTGAATAATCCTAATATTTTTTCTTGCTCTGATATTGGGGCCTCTCCTTTTTGGAAAGGGGTGTTATGGGCTGCCAAGGCTGCGAAGATGGGTTATATGTGGAAAGTTGGTAATGGTAGAACTATTAAGTTCTGGGAAGACCACTGGTTTGGGTCTTGCTCTCTAGCTATTCAATTCTGGGAAGTGTATTTCCTGTTAAATGAACAAAATAAAACTATTGCTGATATTTGGGATGGTGTTTCTCTGAAAATGACCTTTAGAAGCTGTTTTGACCACAAACTTATGTTGCAATGGTTTGAGATTCAGCAAATTGCTCAAACTCTCCGGTTAGATGATTCTAAGGATTGTTTGATCTGGAAGTGGGCAGCAAATGGGGTCTATAGTGTTAAATCCTTATATGCTGTGGTTAATTTTGGAGGGATTCAAACTATTGATATACATTGTGTGTGGAAAATCAAAGTGCCCCCGAAAATTTATTTTTTTCTCTGGTTGCTTTCACATAATAAGCTTCTCACTAGAGATAACCTGGTTAAAAGACAAAATGTTGATGATCTGACTTGTGTGTTTTGCAATGAACTAGAGTCATGTCAACATCTGTTTTTTGAGTGTGTTGTTGCTGCTAACTTTTGGAGAGGGGTTTTGGATGCCCTGGGTTTAAAGTTGAATATCTCAGATATGCATGATGTTGCTGCCCTGTGGGCTGATAGAAAGAAAAATAAGAAATGCAATTTGATTTTTGCTGCTATTTTGAGGACTATCTGGATTACCAGAAATGACCATGCGTTCAATCGGGTGCAATGGTTTGGCATGCAGGTTCTGTGGAGACGCTTGCTAAACAACTGTGCTCAGTGGAAGATTCTGCTGAAGGAAGCGGAAAAAGAAGGGCTGATATGTATGATGAACAAGTTGGAAGGAGTGGCCACATTGCCACCAATGATATTGTGGCCGGATCCTGGGTGATTCCACAGAAGAAGGCAAGAACTACTCTGGAGGTTTGTGACAGGAACAATTCGAGAGGGTTTGGCCCAATGCTTATGACTGCGGAAGATCTGGCAAGGACTCTTGAAGCAAATGATCTGGTCCTGGTTGGGGATGGGGCATGTTTTCAGGTCATGGGTCGCCGGTGACTTTGCCTGGTGTCTTCTGTTGGTTAGATGTAATATGTTGGCTCTCTTGTGCTTTGTCTTTGTGCTGTATAAGTATGGGTCTACGAGTAGAACTTGGTTTGTAAGGTTTTAAAACCTCTGAATGCTGTAAACTGCTATATCTGGTTTCAATATATTTGGAGCCGGGGGCATGCCCCTTTTTCTCTAAAAAAAAAAAATCCATCACGTGCCTACGCTAGCTCGTCGCCACTTTCAGCAAGGTGTAAGGGATCAGACGATGGGACGATGGCGGCGGCGGCGGATCGGCATCTGTACGTGGTGCTGCAGGAGAGTGCGATGAACAGATTCAGCATCTACAAGCTTCCCGACATGCACGATGTCACCGCCGACGAGGCCCCGCGCCCCCTCCCTCGAGCAGCCCTCGACATTGGCTTCACGTTGGTCGGTACAGGCCCGCACTTTGAAGCCGTCGGCAGAAAGATCGTCGTCACCGGTGACGCTGACACCATCTCCGAGGATAGAATGATCTGTCAATTCATCACCTTTCTCTACGACACCAAGACGGGGACGCTGGACGGCGGGAGGCCTCTGCCAGACCCGGACGACAAGGTATGGATCAAGCCTGGCTACCACGCCGCCGCGCCCGTCGGCGACAAGCTCTGCGTGCTAGAGGGTGAAGGAAATAAGCCCTTCTACCTCTACGAGGAGCCTCAAGAGGTGAATCACTACCTGGACGAGTGGGTCTGGGAGCAAGGTCGGTCGCCCCTCCCGCTTCACGCCACCGGCCACGGCAAGCACGTCGAGTCGCACGTGGTGCACCCGGACGGCCGCACCATCTTCGCCTCGTCCTCCTTCACCTTCTCCCTCGACACCGAGACCGGAGACTCGGCGCGCCGCGGCGACTGGCGCCTGCCGTTCCAGGGGCGGGGGTTCTACGACGGTTACCTGGACGCGTGGGTCGGGATCCGAGTAGCCGATGGCACCGAAGGGGGCACCATTAAAGGACACCGATACCTATGAGCCTGCGACATTCCGGTGGTCCTCGCCGATGGCACCGCGCTGCCGGAGCCGGCGTGGAAGGTGTGCAAGGAGGAGCTCACATTTGTCCAGGCGCCGGCACGCGCAAGGAACGCCATGCTCGTCCACGCTGACCGCGGCATGTTCTGCCTCGTCGAGCTCACCGATGGAGGGGAGGCACGTGTGACCAGCTTCTCTGCTAAGC
This sequence comes from Lolium rigidum, assembly GCF_022539505.1. NCBI lineage: Eukaryota > Viridiplantae > Streptophyta > Magnoliopsida > Poales > Poaceae > Lolium > Lolium rigidum. Next base: position 382,401,953 of record NC_061510.1, read on the forward strand.
GTGCCCATAATGGCGACCTCGAGGTTACACCGTGCTTGCCTGGCCGCTCCTACCTCGTGCCCAATTACTCCCGAGGTCTGCATACTGCGTTCTGGATCTAATGCATGAGGTCTAGTTGAACATTCTGGATAATGGGATCTTAGTTTTACGGTACTACTACTACTACTAAATTTTATTTCGTCGTGTTACACAAGAACTGGTACACCAGATCAGATCGGCCACCGTTAAAATCACCACAATATTCTTCGGTTTGTCAAGTTTGCCCAATCACTGTTGAACTTTGCGAATTTCAATTTATTCAAATTTCAATGCAGCTGGGCGGTGCATTTTGTGTTCCTCGTTGCTACTTCCGCGTTCTCCGCTGCCGTCGCCATCATCTGCTTCTAGCTCCACCGGCCATTAGCTTCTAAATCGATTGTTCTGCTCCTGTTCAGCAAGAACTGAACTGAATTAGCAGCAAAATGTTCCGGTTTAATCCATGCTGCTAACATTAATTGTCAGTGAAATGTCATGATTTCGATCAGCTCTTGGGCTAATCATGGCCCCGACGTGAGTACGCATCAGTGAGACACAATTGTCTCGTCTCAACAGAAACATCTAACACTATATATACAGTGCTCGAAATTAAGGAAGATTTCATTAAATTTATGTGGGTCACATGGATCCCCCATCAATTCATCATATTTATGTTCAAACAAGTTCATTTTATTCCCCTTTAGAAACTGAAATAGAATATGTTCCGACGCTAACAAGGCGTAGCTCGCCGCCGCCTCAATCTTAGCCGCCTCCAGTTCATCCTCCTCCATAGATTGGTTCCCCCTCCTCCGGTCGGCTTCGCCGGCGTCGGGAGGAGTGGGGAACCCGATCTATGCGTGGAGTTTCAAATAAAAGTATTGTTTTCATTAGATTATGTTAGGATTTTGGTAGCCGTCTTCTTGTTGGTTTCTGCTCAATGGAGATATCATCGTATGCAATAAGTGATCTTCGGCCTTTCGTTCGGCGACGAGATCTTCTTCCCGACGTCAATGGTGGTGTTGAACAATCACAATTTTCTAGGTATGGGCCTTCAGATCTTGCTTCGCCAGATCGTTTTTGGATCTTTTGTCGTTGTTGCCGCGAGGAGGATTATTCTCGCAGTTTTTGTCCCGGCTGCTACGTCCTCGACAATGGTGATTCGTACTCTCAGCTCTCCATCGACGGTGACAAAGCTAGTCGGTTATTATTCCCTGATATACTGGTGTTGGTACTCTTGCCGATGTTGTATGACTGCTTTAATGGTTGCGTGCGTGCACGCAGCCTTGGCATTGCGGCTCAAAAAATTATGGCTTTCGTCGGTATCTACAGGTCTATGGTTTTTTATCTATGTTTGGCTGCCTTCAGAAGAGTACAAGATTGTGTTCTGGAAGAAGAAAGAAATTGAAGACCTCGAAGATTTGTTACTATCTTTTAGACTTTATTTTGTAATTGTTGGAGTCAGTTCATGTATCTCTACCATGTACTACTTGTTACTATGAATATATGTGGTATTGATTGTCAAAAAAAAAAAAAACTGAAATAGAATGAATCATGGTTCACATCTTACAACTGTACTGGTATATGTTACAACAGACTCCTTTGCATGTTGACGGATCTTGATTCGATATTGGCTTAAAATTATCATCAAATGAATGTTGAAGAAAAGAAAACAACTGATACATGGAAAAGCTCTAGATCTGATCCCAGTTCCTCCTGAGCTTCTAGGTGACCAATACCAGCAAGAGACGAAACGGTTCTTGCGAAATCTCCGCGTTCCAGGTCAACGTCCAGCTGACAGTCATTGGCAAACTGCAGAACACCATCCATGGAACAAATGGGAGGATTAGGCAGCTTTGAGGAGGGTACAAAGTGAGTTGGGCGCGTTGACACAGAGCTTGAACTTCTACTCGGCAATGGCCTGCAAACATAACTAAAGATCACATCATCTGTGAGCATCTGCGGATTCACAAAATATAATCTAAGACTGACAGTTGGTTCGGTTTGCGCCGTTGTTTAAATCACACAAGAACTGAACTGGTTACCTGTGAAGAGCCCAGGGTGCTTGTCAGGGTGCCACCTCAGGGCAGACGCGCGGAACCTGCACCATCGCTACAGGTAACTCAGGTCAGCACCAATGGGATGCATTGATACAAAATTTTGTAATGGTGGCAAGACAAAGGCAATTTGAGGAGCCATGACAGAGGGGAAATTCACGCTGTTTTGACATCATCTAGGGTTAGTTGACCACACAGTGGCAACCAAAGGGTGACCCTGTGAGCATGTGAGCCAAAGCAAGTTATTTCACTGATGCCGTCAACATCGTCACTTTCGTCTACGCTGTTGCTTGCAACTCGCTGTCTTCGTGATGCACCGGCCTGTTTAAAATCTAAATCCAGATGATGATTCTCCAAAGTGAAAACTCTCACATGACATACTAGACCAAATAAACCACGATCCTCACTAAAGATGGTTTCGAAAATGTTTCAGGATTTACGTAAGTGTCTCATAGAAAAAGTTGTAGAACTTCTCCTTGTCCCTCTTGTCGACAAAAATAAATATGCTCGTCTAAGTGTCATTTATTATGATAAAAGCTACTTGAAGTGATCTGTATGGTCAATAGCACAAATCAATGCTATAAAACCTGGGAAAGTTCAATAAAGCACTGCATGAAACAGGAACCACACAATGTAATATATAATCAGGATCCATGTAGTTGATATGTAGGCTGTAGCAGTTGTTTGCCGGTATATATTCGCATGTTTCCATGTTAATAAATCATGTCGGAGGTGGCGTTTTGGCACACGCGTGCATATGCACCCATTATAGAAAATAATAAAAAAACAATTTTAAAAATGTCAAAAAAATCTGACATGATTTTTTTGGTATACATCATGACATCATATGTTCGTTCACAAGTTTTCGTGGAAAAACAACATTTTATGTGGTGTGTACAAAAAAGACAAAAAAAATCCTGTATGTAGTCGTGTTACAGCATCAAAATTTGTCTTTTTTACAGGAGCCACAGAAAAATGTTTTTGTTTTTGAAAACTTGTGTACCAACATAAAATGTCTAGATGTATATGTAAAAATTTAGTTCAGAATTTTTTAACACTTTGAAATGTGGATTCATATAATGGGAGCATATGCTCCTATGAGCCAAAGTGCATTTCCCAATCATGTCCACATATGTAACTATGTAAGATATGCAGAAAAGGCAACAATAACAGACCATGCAAACAGCTTGATGAGGTCCTATGGGGGCCACTAGAGTGATATAAAATCTACACATAACAATTCAGAAATCCTAGATGACCACGTTGATATTTCCAAGGCAGCATCACAGGAAAACCAAAATATGCATCTATTGTGCTAAGAGGGAACCATATATTTTCTTTGATGGTGTACTCCTTGTCGAGACTTTGTTGAACTGTGATCCTGAGGTAATTTTTTTGAAGGTTTTGAATCGTGGAATATCATGTGAATTGACAAAGCTTCCCATACGTCCATCCTGGAGGGAACACAGGTGCATCACAAACTTAAGATACCATAGCAATAATAAATGGATGGTGGGTATTTTCGAAAACTCTTATCTTTGCAGAGCCCCTTAATTAGCCCAGTCAAGGAAGGATAAGAAAGTTCAAATGACAAACTCAAATAGAAATTTCACCTGTATATGAGGTGTTGACTTTTCCATATAGAAGGTAATCTTTCAGGGCCTTCTTTCTTTCTGCTCGTTTTTGACGAACAACGCATCTCTCATATTTCTGTTGAAGAGTTAATACCCATGAGGCCATGAGAACTATATCAATCAGTGTCAAATCGTACCTAATAATTGTCACGCAATCAAGTTGAAACACCAAAGTTATTTTACTTTTTGATGAATCGAAATTGCTTTAGCTACTGCACGCCTGACAGTAAAACAGCTAAAGCTGCCCAATTTCATTTTGACAAATCGAACTGTGGTATCTAGCTATAAAACCTTATTTTCTATCAAGTTTCCAGAAAACCATAAATATTACGAAGAGCTCTATTTAGTTGCATGAGCACGCAAACGATGCTGCAGTGCAAATTTCTATAGAAACATGAATCCTACACTTCTCGTACAAAATTGTTGTGAATCAAAGGAGGCCTTAGTTTAGTTTGGAGGGTGTGTATTGGTTATCGCTGTATGCAGTTACTGAGCATGCTAATTCTTATCTTGTATTTGCATTAGGTATCAGGCATCAGGCATCGCGATACAGCAAATCACTTTGTATATTTCTATCTTGCCTTTGCATCAGGCATTAAGTTAAATTGCTGATCTGGGATTCTGGAATTCCAAATATGTTCGATATCAACTAAAATTATGCTGATGGCAGTACCTGAGCATACTTGCCCTATCATGCATTTGCATCAGGCATTGCATGAGAGGGATATCTTTGACCTCTTCCTCCCTGAGTTCGATAAACCTTGGGTGATCCACTTAAGGGAAACTTGCTGCTGTTCTACAAACCTCTGCTCTTGGAGGCCCAACACTGTCTACAAGAATAGAAGCTCCCGTAGACATCAAGCACTTTTCTGGCGCCGTTGCCGGGGAGGAAAGGTAAAAAGGCACTCATACTCCGGTCCCAGGTAACAGTACTTTTCTGGCGCCATTGTATTTGTGCTCGAAGCTATTTCCTTTAGATCCTGCAATTGCATCTTTTTGTTTCTTGTTTACACTAGTTTGGCATAATGGACAACAATGAGCTTCTTATTCTATTTCCTGATTTAAAACATGGATTGTTTGATGCGAAAATTGAAAAACCTATGGAATCTTATTTGCATGCTGGTAGTAATATTAGTATGAACGCTTTGAACGCCATTGTTGATAATGATATAGAAAGTTCTAAGCTTGGGGAAGCTGGTTTTCATGATCTTTTTAGTCCCCCAAGCATTGAGGAGAAAATTTTCTTTGATGATACTTTGCCTCCTATTTCTGTTGATTATAATGATAGTGGTCTTTTGGTGCCACCTACTATGGAGAGTAAATTTTGTTGTGATTATACTATGCCTCCTACACTCGATGAGAATAATAATGATAGCTACTTTGTTGAATTTGCTCCCACTATTACTAATAAAATTGATTATGCTTATGTGGAGAGTAATAATTTTATGCATGAGACTCATGATAAGAATGCTTTATGTGATAGTTATATTGTTGAGTTTGCTCATGATGCTACTGAAAGTTATTATGAGAGAGGAAAATATGGTTGTAGAAATTTTCATGTTACTAAAACACCTCTCTATGTGCTGAAATTTTTGAAGCTACACTTGTTTTATCTTCCTATGCTTGTTACTTTGTTCCTCATGAACTTGTTTATTTACAAGATTCCTATGCATAGGAAGCAGGTTAGACTTAAATGTGTTTTGAATTTGCCTCTTGATGCTCTCTTTTGCTTCACATACTATCTCTTGCGAGTGCATCATTAAAACTGCTGAGCCCATCTTAATGGCTAAAAAGAAAGAACTTCTTGGGAGATAACCCATGTGTTATTTTGCTACAGTACTTTGTTTTATATTTGTGTCTTGGAAGTTGTTTACTACTGTATCAACCTCTCCTTATCTTAGTTTTGTGTTTTGTTGTGCCAAGTAAAGTCTTTGATAGTAAAGTAAGTACTAGATTTGGATTACTGCGCAGTTCCAGATTTCTTTGCTGTCACGAATCTGGGTCTAATTCTCTGTAGGTAACTCAGAAAATTATGCCAATTTACGTGAGTGATCCTTAGATATGTACGCAACTTTCATTCAATTTGGGCATTTTCATTTGAGCAAGTCTGGTGCCCTTTTAAAATTCGTCTTTACGGACTGTTCTGTTTTGACAGATTCTGCCTTTTATTTCGCATTGCTTCTTTCGCTGTGTTGGATGGATTTCTTTGTTCCATTACCTTCCAGTAGCTTTGAGCAATGTCCAGAAGTGTTAAGAATGATTGTGTCACCTCTGAACATGTGAGTTTTTGATTATGCACTAACCCTCTAATGAGTTTGTTTCGAGTTTGGTGTGGAGGAAGTTTTCAAGGGTCAAGAGAGGAGGTTGATATACTATGATCAAGGAGAGTGAAAACTCTAAGCTTGGGGATGCCCCGGTGGTTCACCCCTGCATATTCTAAGAAGACTCAAGCGTCTAAGCTTGGGGATGCCCAAGGCATCCCCTTCTTCATCGACAAATTATCAGGTTCCTTCTCTTGAAACTATATTTTTATTCGGCCACATCTTATGTACTTTACTTGGAGCGTCTGTGTGATTTTGTTTTTGTTTTTGTTTGAATAAATGCTTGTGTGGGAGAGAGACACGCTCCGCTGGTTCATATGAACACATGTGTTCTTAGCTTTTAATTTTCATGGCGAAGTTTCTTCTTCGTTAATTTGTTATATGGTTGGAATTGGAAAATGATACATGTAGTAAATTGCTATAATGTCTTGGATAATGTGATACTTGGCAATTGTTGTGCTCATGTTTAAGCTCTTGCATCATATGCTTGGCACCCATTAATGAAGAAATACATAGAGCTTGTTAAAATTTGGTTTGCATATTTGGTTTCTCTAGAGTCTAGATAACATCTAGTATTGAGTTTTGAACAACAAGGAAGACGGTGTAGAGTCTTATAATGCTTACAATATGTCTTTTATGTGAGTTTTGCTTGCACCGGTTCATCCTTGTGTTTGTTTCAAATAACCTTGCTAGCCTAAACCTTGTATCGAGAGGGAATACTTCTCATGCATCCAAAATCCTTGAGCCAACCACTATGCCATTTGTGTCCACCATACCTACCTACTACATGGTATTTCTCCGCCATTCCAAAGTAAATTGCTTGAGTGCTACCTTTAAATAATTCAAAATTTATCACCTCTTATTTGTGTCAATGTTTTATAGCTCATGAGAAAGTATGTGGTGTTTTATCTTTCGATCTTGTCATTTACTTTTGACAGACTTTCACAATGGACTAGTGGCACATCCGCTTATCCAATAATTTTGCAAAAAGAGCTGGCAATGGGGTTCCCAGCCCCGATTAATTAACTTTCATTAATAATTCTCTTCACATGTTTTGCTCGATTCATCGGTAAGCAACTTAATTTTGCAAATAGACACTCCTTCATGGTATGTGATTGTTGGAAGGCACCCGAGGATTCGGTTAGCCATGGCTTGTGTAAGCAAAAGGTTGGGAGGAGTGTCATCCATAAATAAAGAAAAACTAAACTAAAGTACATGTGTAAACAAAAGAGAAGAGGGATGATCTACCTTCTTTGGTAGAGATAACGTCCTTCATGGGAGCCGCTCTTGAAAGTCTGGTTGATGAGGTAGTTAGAGTGCCCACTACCATTCGTTGACAACAACAAACACCTCTCAAAATTTTACTTTTATGCTCTCTTTATGTTTTCAAAATAAAAGCTCTAGCACAAATATAACAATCGATGCTTTCCTCTTTGAAGGACCATTCTTTTTACTTTTATGTTGAGTCAGTTCACCTATCTCTCTCCACCTCAAGAAGCAAACACTTGTGTGAACTGTGCATTGATTCCTACATACTTGCATATTGTACTTGTTATATTACTCTATGTTGACAATTATCCATGAGATATACATGTTACAAGTTGAAAGCAACCGCTGAAACTTAATCTTCCTTTGTGTTGCTTCAATACCTTTACTTTGATTTATTGCTTTATGAGTTAACTCTTATGCAAGACTTATTGATGCTTGTCTTGAAGTACTATTCATGAAAAGTCTTTGCTTTATGATTCAGTTGTTTACTCATGTCATTACCATTGTTTTGATCGCTGCATTCATTACATATGTTTACAATATGATCAAGTTTATGATGGCATGTCACTTCAGAAATTATCTTTGTTATCGTTTTACCTGCTCGGGACGAGCGAGAACTAAGCTTGGGGATGCTTGATACGTCTCCGACGTATCGATAATTTCTTATGTTCTATGCCATATTATTGATGATACCTACATGTTTTATGCACACTTTATGTCATATTCGTGCATTTTACTGGAACTAACCTATTAACAAGATGCCGAAGTGCCGGTTCCTGTTTTCTGCTGTTTTTGGTTTCGAAATCCTAGTAACGAAATATTCTCGGAATTGGACGAAATCAAGACCCGGGTTCCTATTTTCACCGGAAGCATCCGGAACACCGGGAAGGACCGGAGGGGGCACTGGGCCCCCGGACCATAGGCCGGCGCGGCCCAGGCCCCGGCCGCGCCGCCATATGGTGTGGCCACCCCTTCGACCCTCCTGCGCCGCCTCTTCGCCTATATAAAGCCTCCGTCGCGAAACCCACGAGACGAAGAACCACGATACGGAAAACCTTCCGGAGCCGCCGCCATCGCGAAGCCAAGATCCGGGGGACGGGAGTCTCGTTCCGGCACCCTGCCGGAGCGGGGAAGTGCCCCGGAAGGCTTCTCCATCGACACCGCTGCCATCTCCACCGCCATCTTCATCACCGCTGCTTGCTCCCATGAGGGGGGAGTAGTTCTCCATCGAGGCTCGGGGCTGTACCGGTAGCTATGTGGTTCATCTCTCTCCTATGTGCTTCAATACAATAATCTCATGAGCTGCCTTACATGATTGAGATTCATATGATGATGCTTGTAATCTAGATGTCACTATGCTAGTCAAGTGAGTTTTACTTATGTGATCTCCGGAGACTCCTTGTCCCACGTGTGTAAAGGTGACAGTGTGTGCACCGTGTGAGTCTCTTAGGCTATATTTCACAGAATACTTACTCACTGTTATGAATGGCGTAGTGAAGTGCTTATTTATATCTCTTTATGATTGCAATGTGTTTTGTATCACAATTTATCTATGTGCTACTCTAGTGATGTTATTAAAGTAGTTTATTCCTCCTGCACGGTGTAATGGTGACGAGTGTGTACATCCGTGTTAGTACTTGGCATATGCTATGATCATGATCTCTTGTAGATTGTGGAGTTAATTATCATTATGATAGTATTGATGTGATCTATTCCTCCTACGTGGCGTGAAGGTGACGAGTGTGCATGCTATGTTAGTACTTGGTTTAGTCGTGTTGATCTTTCTTGCACTCTAAGGTTATTTAAATATGAACATTGAATTGTGGAGCTTGTTAACTCCGGCATTGAGGGTTCGTGTAATCCTACGCAATGTGTTCATCATCCAACAAGAGTGTAGAGTATGCATTTATCTATTCTGTTATGTGATCAATGTTGAGAGTGTCCACTAGTGAAAGTCTAATCCCTAGGCCTTGTTCCTAAATACTGCTATCGCTGCTTGTTTACTGTTTTACTGCGTTACTAAAGTTAAACTGCTCATGTATGCATGACATTGACGATTCTCATGTTCCCAATCAAAGAACAGTTGACATGGACGGGCATTAAGTTAAATAGCTGATTTGAGATTCTGGAATTCCAAGCATGCTCAATATCAACTAGAATTATGCTACTACAGTGCAAATTTATATAGGAAAATTATGCTACTACAGTGCGATTTTTCTGGAAAGAAGGAAGGATAAGAAAGTTCAAATGACAACTCAAATAGAAATTTCACCTGTATATGAGGTGTTGGCTTTTCCATACAAAGGTAATCTTTGAGGGCCTTCTTTCCTGCTGCTCGTTTTTTTACGAACAACGTATCTCTCATATTTCTGTTGAAGAGTTAATACCCATGAGAACTATATTAATCAGTGTCAAATGGTACCTAATAGTTGTAACACAATCAAGTTGAAACACCTATAATTTATTTTAATTTTCCGATCAAGCGGATTTTCTTTAGCTAATGCACGCCTGACAGTAAAATAGCTAAAGCCGCCCAATTTCATTTTGACAAATCGAACTGTGGCATCTAGCTACAAAATCTAATTTGCTATCAAGTTTCCAGAAAACCATAAATATTACGAAGAGCTCTATTTAGTTGCATGAGTACGCAAAAATCCTAAGGAAGATTTCCAGTAAAATACATCTTACTACCTTAGTATAATTCCTTGCAGTCCCTTGCATTATCTCGACACACTTACTTCCTATCTTCCATTTACACCAGTCACCACGATACATCAAGTCACTAGGTACGACCATATCTTGCATTTTCTTTAGGCACTAAGTTAACCCGTTGATCTGAGATTATTGACTAGTTAATTGTCCAAGGACGAGCCAAATGTGTAACACTGAAAACATGGAGGTTCATCGTCCATAACCAATCAAGATGTCGGTGGTTCAATATTCAGATTTGGGAATTTAAGTGTTCATTATTGTTCAAGAATCGTGTTCAGATGCTTAGTTTAAGAGTTACAGAATAAGCATCTACCGGTAGCAGTGACATGCTGAGCACCGCTAGAGCTTACGATTTTACAGCTGCATAGACAAGAAAAGCTATCAATTATCATCGAACTATGCCAAATGTTCCTGTGCGCATGTAAGCACATTTCACACATGGTAATCGATTCGACAAAACTAACTTTATCACCGCTCATCTTTTCCGTAACCAGAAGAGGATTCACTAGAAATCGAACATGAGGAGAAAAAAGAGGAAGAGAACTCAGGCGGCCAGACCTTGGAATCCCACTTTGCCATCCACTTTGCGGGCGAGACAGGCCTGGAGTGGAAAGAAGCCGCTGCACAGAGGTGGTTCCGCAGTCCGGGAAGGGTCTTGCTCCATGAGGCAGCGTTCATAGCTGCGCTCCGGGCGAATCTCCAATTCTCCCTTGCACAGAGGAGAAAAAATGGCGATCGAGGATGACGAAGAAGATTTAAGCTGGCATCAGCTGTGGTCTCCTTCCTCCGCCGCTGGGGTTTTTAGACAAGACCGCACCTTTCTTCCCCTCCTCCCTCGCCGGCGGCCGCTTTTTTTTTTTTTTTTGTTCCTACCCACGCACCTTTTTTTTTGAGGTTGTCCTACCCACGCACCTATGAGAGAAAGCCGAGTATGGTCCGGTACAGGCCCATGAGCGAACGGATAATGTAACCCAGGCTGCACTCGACCATCTCACGGCTCAGCCCGGCCCGGTTAATTTGTGACCAAGTCGAGGTTGGCTGGTCTACTTCTGACCAAGTTTACCTTCCTCGCGGCCGCAGAGTCGTGATCGCCGCCACACAAATCCATCGGAAAACCGCAACCGCTCTCCTGCCATGGCTGCGCCCAGCTCCGGCGACGCGGCTTCACCATGGTCTTCCCTCCCCATGGATCTGGTCAGCCTGGTCGGGTGGCGGGTGCTAGCGGGAGACCTGCTGGATTACGTCCGCTTCCGCGCCGCGTGTACGCATTGGCGATCCAGCACGGTCTGCCCGCTCGGGCGCGGCATCACCGACCCACGCTTCCACCCGCGCCGGTGGATGATGTTGCCTGATGGCCACGGCGTACACCCTGCCCACGGCAAGAAGCGCTTCTTCAACCTCTCCACGGGAGTTTTCGCCCGGGTTTGTCACCCGTTTCTCACCGGCCTCTATCACGTCCTCGACTCGGTCAACGGCCTCCTCCTGCTGCAACGACCCTACAACCCCACCGTATGGCTCCTTAACCCTTTCACAGGCGACACCGTGAACTTTCCGCCGCTAGTGCCCCTCCTAAAACCACACTGGAACATGGGACAAAATCGTGCGACGGAGCTCAATTTCGTCGCATCCTTAAGTGTGAGTGCGGATGGGACCGTCACGGCCATGATCGTGCATCAGTATATTCAACATGTATTCTTCGCAACAACCAAGGACCAACAGTGGAGCGTCTCGACGTGGTGTCTCTCCGCGCCAATATCATTCCAAGGGAAGCTATATATACTGGAGCCTCTAGTCACGCATAGTACTGAGCGACGTATACTACGGCTTGATCCACCTTGCTATGAGCATGGTGCCGGTGTTCCTTCTTTCATGCCACCAAAGATGATTGCAACCTGTCCGACGGACAAAATCTGTTGCTTGCTTGCTGAATGCGACTCCGAGATTCTACTGGTCGGTTACGATGATACGCTGCTTCCTACATCCAAGCTAGCGGTCTACAGATTAGCTGATCTTGCCATGGGCAAGGTTGCCCCGATAACAAGCATTGGCGGCAACACTCTCTTTCTTGATATCAAAACGACTGCCAACATTACATACGTCGTGAAGAGTATGACTAGCAGCTCCAGGGCGATGCCTATCATCGCGAACAATACTATCATACGCAACCGCTACGGTTATCCTTGGCAGTATGACCTAGGCACCGGCATATGGTCGCAAATTATGGGCGAATGTGTTGATCAGGGTCAAAGCGCCACCAGAGGTTGCAATTGCAACCTCATCCACCACATCTATCAGAGTTGCCATTGTAAGTACCGACCGGTGGGGGAGTGGTTAATGATATGATTTTATTGCAGTTCCTCATCTACAGCCTCAGTACCCTTAATTAATTTGTGTAGCTTCCAGCTGAGATGATACTGATGAAGTTTTTTTATTGGTGATGTATGCGTGCTTCCATGTGCATGCCTGTGTATTTTTCCTTTGATCTTAAATTGCATTAATTAAGTAGTAGTTGATATGGTTTTACATATTCATTTGCCAAAAGTTTTTTCTACTTATTTTGAAAGGGGGGCAAAAGTTTTACCCCATTCATTGAATAAGAAAGAGTTTTAGTTTGTTACAAGCCAAGTGAAAACTCGGGATACAAAAGGATCACTCTCGCGGTATGATGGAACCTAAGTGCGTAGCACCCGCCGCGCTCCATAGAGCCGCCTCTCCCTTAATGACAAGGGATTAACTTATCAATGCCTACGTATTGTAGACTAGGGTTTTAGTCGGAAGTAGAGGGCAAGTAGATCTCGAAGGTTTCAGTCGAAAAGTACTCGACGATTATGAAAACTAGGTTATTGATACAGATATGGACAGATGCTAACCTGACATGAACGACAACTTCAATCCCATGGGCTACAGTTCTGTAAATCTATATAAAAAAATGAACAACAGCAATTGCAATTAGCAAAGGCTCGAAAACTCAAGCAGCTACAACCAGTAAAGCTCTTATCCTCTCAACTACAAAAACTGATGTGCTTAGCTTGGACCTGAAGTCATATAAAAACCCCACTTTACTCTTCATATAAACCTGGAGGTCAAGGCTGTGAAGACTCTTATTTTTCTGGCCTCTTTAAACAACAGTACAAAAGAATCAACAACCTGAAAGCATCTTAGAGGAAGTGCTCATTAAGAACCTCCATAGACGCACTACAGGAATGGGGCTATATGCCGAGAGCCGGGAACCCTCGGCGTAGCATGCTTTGGCCCTCAACGTAGGCAATGCCGAGGGCCGCCCTCGGCATAGCTCCTCGGCGTGTAAGTCCCTCGGCAAAGGCACTATCGCCGTCGGCGTAGCCCGGCCTTCGGCGTAGCACGCTACGCCGACGGCAAAACCCTCGGCATAGACTTTTAAAAAATTCAAATTTTCCGTTTCCAAAAAAATTCAAAAAAAAAATTCGAAAAAAATATATTTTTTTCTATATGCCGACGGCAAAACCCTAGGCATAGACATTTAAAAATTTTAAAATTTTAATTTCTTTTACACCATTTTTTCTTTTTTTTTCTTTTTTTTACTTATTTATCTTTCACCCAATACACTTTTAATTCTAACTACACTTAATCTTACGTCAAATTACAATCATGGTTAAACTTCCCAGTCGGTCACCCATCCTCACACTACTCTAGCCTCAGCACACTTAACTTCTTGGTTCCATTCGGATGAGCTTCTATTATAGAATTGACACCTCTTGCTGATAATAATAGCATATCAACCCTATTAACCCTTGAACCGTGATGCACACTTCTTTATTTTTGAATCCCAAACAATTACTTAAGTAGACAACAATGAATATATATAAGTAATAATAATAATGAATTCAAATAAAAATAAAATGATTTTATTTTTTGGTCTTTTTTCTATTTAATATTGAATAATTAATATCTTTAAATCGGAAAATCAAAATTCCACAAATAATATGTCTAAATCGATCAGAAAAATGAGAGGAATCTAAATATAATATACATATCATCATTTGAACCTAAAAATTAGAGGAATCCAAATATGACGCCCAATTTGCCATGTGGCCAAAACAGCCCCCTCGCGAGATGCGAAATGGCCGTATCGGGTGGGCTGGTGCACCGTTCGCCAACACGCTAAACGGACAAAAATTAGCACATAAAGTGATGTGTTATAGACATAAAAACATTTTTTGAGGAATTTATTGAGTGA
>NC_061510.1:382416273-382500428 GCF_022539505.1 Lolium rigidum
CTGCTTGATACAAGGGAAGTTGATCACGTGCTTGAACCCGATCTTTTTAGTGTCCGGCCTGATATGTTGCCCATTCTTGTCGAAGGTGCCTCCACTTTTGGAGTAGCCAAGGATAGCCTCATCGAGAACACCCCTTATTCTCGTGTAGTCTTTCTTCGTCGTCGTACTCGACGAGTCGAAATACTCGGGCTAGTGACCACTTTGGATCTAGGATGATGAGTGTGCGTATTTGTCCCCGCTCAACACATGCAATTGAAATGGAATGTTGGAAATGATCGGCAATGGAAGAAATATATAAGAAAGCATAAGTTACGACGGCCGTGAGCGGATGTGTACTTACTCGGGAAAGACGAGCAGTAAGAATGGTGTTGCTCTCTTTGTGCATGAGCATGAAGTTCCGGAGGTACCGCACCGCCTTGGTCCGTGTCCTTGAGCCGTCCCGGAGCTGGCTATCGCGCATGTAGTAGGGATCCGCTACCGCGATGTGGCGGGGTCTCTCTCCGTTGATCTTCATCCGAAGATTAATCGCGTATAGGCGGACCAAGTTATAGTCGAGCCGTTTCGAGTGAAATAGATTGAAGACGTCCTCGAACGCTATGAAGAAGATATCCGCGGGGTCTTCATTGACGAAGTTCTGGTTGGACGGCACCTTGACCGAGAACACCGGGTAATTTGGATCCTTTTCTTTAAGAAGGACGCTCTCTTGATAATGAATAGAGTGCCGCAAAGGGAGCATTTGTCCACTTGCGAGGTGTTCCATGTCCGGAGGCAGTATAGGTTTACCAGCCTTCATGACACCGGGGCAAGCCATCCGGTGTAGGTGGTACCATGTCGTCGGCCCGGATCCTCTTAGGAGCAGGCTGGCTCGAAGATGCGCCCTTCTTGGCTCCTCTCTTCCTTCCCTTCTTCACTTGACCTACCGGGGGTGCTTGTGGTGCCGATGGTGGTGCTTCGGGTGCTGGTGGTGCTTCCGAGGTTGCCGGGGTTGATTTGGGTGGATCCCCGATGATCGTCTTACGCAGCGTGTTAGGGCTGAAAACGGTAGCAGGCTTGACTTGAGCTGGATTGCCAGCCCTCCGGAGGAGTGTCTTGAGAAAGACCCGTGAAGACCAGGCGCCGCTTCGTGACCGTAGGGGGACGACTAAGTTGATCGCCGTGTGTGCGGAAGGCTTGTTCATCCATAGGAGGCATGTACATATCTTGGCTGCAGGCGCCGTTGTTGATGTAGGCATCGATGTCATCATCATCATCTACATCATTGCCATCAAGTGGCGCCATGTCCTGGACCTTAGGTGGTGGCGGTTGCGATGCCGCCGCTTGGCGTACCGTGCGTCTAGTAGGCGGTCGTTGCGGTAGCGCTCCCAACAACCGTTTGTGGCGTCTGGTGGTGACGGCGATCGTCGGTTCCTTCCGGGTGGCGGCGGCGACCGTCGGTTCCTTCAGGGTAGTGGGGGCGGCGACCGCCGTTTCCTTAAGGGTGTCGTCGGCGTTGGCGATCTTGGGCCGGATGATAGGGGAGGTGGCGCCGGTGCTTCTCTTACAACTCGGAAGACCCCCCCCCAGACGAATCTGGTTCTTCGGCCATTTCATAAGCCATGAGGTGCAATCCCCAAGGGGCAAAACCTCGCCTTCTTCTGTGCCCGGAGGTTGAAAGGGGGGGATGGCGTAGCGGTACTCCGGCACTACCATTACCAACTTGACCTTCGCCACGTCTTCCGTCAATGTAGCGCCGTGCATAACGCGGGAAGCCATGACAAAGCCGCTAGCAACTTCCACCAACTTGCCGCCGGGCTCCACCGTTTGCGAAGTATGCATTGTTCATCCCGAGTCGTGGGCGCCATGTTGGGCATCGTGAGATGGCAGTCACGAAAGGCATATATAGTTAAAGAAGATGACGCGAAGGAGTAACTAATGAGTTTACCTCCTTGATGGCGTCGATCTCGGCTACCGTCGATACAAGGGCGGCGGTTGGGGGCGTCGATGCGACCAGCTGGAGCTGCGGCGGCGGTTGGAGCTGCGGCGGCGTCTGGTGGAGCCCCGACGCCGGCGTCGGGTGGAGCGGCACCGTCGGCGACACGTGGAAGCTTGAGTTGCTGCCGCTAAGGCTGGGCACATGTATCGGCCCCACTTGACCTCCCGCATTCCAAGCAGCCTAACCCCTCAATCAACCCGTGGGGATGATCTCGCCGGATCTTCTCGTCCAATAACTTGTTCATCATCTCCGTGTTCTCCACGAGCTTTTCGGCCACCAGCTTCTCTAGTGACTCCACCTTCTTCTTCAGCTCCCGAACCTCGGATTTATCCTTAGCCGATGACCTCCTCTCCAACTTTCTCGTCTTGGCATCCGATCCGTAGTACTCGGATAGCTTCATACTTGTGCCAAAGCCGGACACACGGCCAGCCGACGTCGGTGGCTTGTCTGGCTCCCTCTCCTTGTACTTGTTCATCGCCCTGTTGAAAGGCGTGTCCCACGGTTCCGTCGACCCCCGGGACGACGGGCCAGCCTTCGTCAACTCTTCATCCTTTAGACAAAGGAACTTAAGGTTAGCCCATTTGGCTTCATTGCCTAATAAGATGAGCGAAATAATATAGAACTATCCTTACCAGGTACTTCTCGAAACCCTTCACGTCTTCGTGATCCGTAATAAATTCCCCCGTCTTCCGGCCTAAGTAGTAGCGGGACCGGACAAAGTTCCTAGCCTCGTTCATCCCGGATTTTGTGCCAGGGGTTTTCTTTCCCGTACGTACCATCTCGGCATCCTCCTTGTCCCAAGTGGGCTGTTTTCCTCGGTAACCGCCGCTTCCGCAATGGTGGGTCCCTAAGTTCAAATCCCGCATTTTCTTCCCCCGTGCGGTCCATTTTTTAACAGCGTCACTCCGTAAGTAAGACTTGAATGCATTAAAGTCTTCTAAGGAGAGCGACGGGTCTTTGCTACTTATCCTCTCCCAGCTTTCACCGGCCTCGATCTTTCCCTTCAGCCGGTTCTTCCAGCCTGCTCAAGGCGGTGCTCATCTTCGTGAGAGCTAAAGAGTCCACCTTCTTATTTAACGGCTCCGGGAACGTGTATCGTTGGTGAAGCTTCCGGAGGAGGGATTGGGCGATAGCCTCGTTCTCCTTGCTTCCGAGGTCCCGAGTTAGGATCGGCACGGTTTCACCGGACGATGCACCCTAGTTGCATGCCGTACCCTTTGGCAACCCACGAAGGCTCCAAGGGTAGGCCACTTTCGGAGACTACCGTGAAATGATCGGTGACGTTGGCGAGCACTTGCGGCCTCCGATCCCTCCTTGCCCTCCTCGCCGTCCTCTTCTTCTTACCCTCCTGAGGGTTGCCGCCGCTATCACCTTCCGTGCGGTTGGCCGCGTTCTCTTCACCGGCCGTCTCTTCACCGGTCTGGGCGGCGTCGTCCCAGGTATCGTCATCGTCGCCGGTGTCGGCGGCGGCCCCCCGGCCCTCTCCCTCGGAGGCAGTGTCCCGGCCCTCTCCCTCGGAGGCGGCGTCCCGGCCCTCTTCCTCATCGTCGGGCGACTCGGCGGCGGCCTTCCGGGGCTGCTCGTAGCCCTCCCGTAAGTCCTTGTTGGCCTCTCTCGCTTCATCGTTCTGGCTCCCGGGCTTAGAAGTGTTGCCCGACATGTTTATTTGCACTTCATTAAAAAGAGGCAACAAGTTAGTACAAAAGTCAACCAGAAAATTCGGCATGACTTTTGCTAATTTTTCTACGTAGGAGTGCCCATTTCTCAACCGAAACGGAAGTTAATCAACGCTTCGGGAGAAATGGGCAACTCAATGAAATCCCTGCAAAAATATCCACCATATACACCATATATCCACCATATCCACCATAAACCGTAAAACCCGGACATATATTGCTCGGAGCAAATTAACCTGAAGCATCTACAATACATCAAACAAAACCTGGTGCATCAATACAACTGGCATTATTAACCTAGAGCATCAATACAACAAATATTATTAACCTGGAGCATCTACAACAAATTAACCTGGAGAATCTACAATACATCAAACAAAACCTGGAGCAATCACCCGGAGCACTACAACAAACCTGGAGCATCTTTTTAACCAACTCGTTAGCATATTTAGTGCAGCCAAGGCAGTAGCTAATGACTTAGAAAAATGACTTCAATAGTAGGCAGTAGCATTTCATTCAAAATCAACTAGGCAAGTATCATTTCATGATTAGCTTGTTCATTTTTTCATTTGTATTAAAAAACCTAACAAATCCTAGCTAGCAGTAGCAATAAAGAACATCAACATATAAAATTCCAGAGATAATTAAATAGCAGAAGCTTGAGCATCATATGGAAATGCTAGTGTCTTCAAATGAAAATGCTATTACTCATAATTACTTAAATTTTTGGTAGATAATTACTTAAATTTAAAAAGGCAGTATATGCTTCTTCATAACCAAGAATACAAGCTTAAATTTAAAAAGGCAAGTATATGCTTCTTCATAACCAAGAGCAAGCCAACCAAGTAGCTACCGCCAACATGTGAGCATGAGCATCATTTACGTACAGAGAAACAACAACAACATTAGCTTGTTCATTTTTATTTTTATTCCCAAATAGTAGGTTGTAGCTTGTTCATTCAAATAGTAGGCAGTAGCTTTTTTATCTCTAAATTCAAACAGCAAGCATTTCATGTACTAGTAGCATTATTATCTTGAAACCCCAAGCAAGAATCGGTATATCATGACATGTGACCAGTAGCTACCGCCAATATATTCATGAAAGCATCATCCAATGCATTATTTGGGGGAAGCAAAATTGGGGTGCTATAGGATCATAGGCATTCATAGGTTTGGGAAGTGGCCCCTAGCATCACCAAGCTATTAAACCACAACCAAAGCATTAATCATCATAATCTACTAAGATTCAGATTATAATGGATATTTACCAACAATTACTTGGCATCCGGCCATTCATTCTATGCAAACAAATTGAATCATTATGAATACATAGTTCATCAATAAATAGTTCCAGTAATTCATACCGACTCTCCGTTAACCCTCTTTTAAACATTTTCAAAATTCTTATCATCTCGTCTAAATCAAAATTCATACCGACCATCAAATTTCTATTTGACTAACACATCAAAATTCATAAATTGAATGTCCACATAAGCTATAGCAGCACTACATCAAAATTCATACCGACCATCAAAATTCTATTTGACTATATGTATATGCAACATTGTCAATTGCTCAATCAAAATTAACTACATCACCAAGAAGAAATTAAGCAAATTGAGAACCAAATTGAGAGGCGGGGAGGGGCCGGGGCACAGTGGGAGAGGGAGGGGCCGGGGCACAGGGGAGAGGGAGGGAGGCACAAGGGAGAGGGAGGGAGGCACAGGGGAGAGGGAGGGATCTCACCGACGGCGGCGCTAGGCGGTGATGGCGAGCGCAGGCGATGGTCCTCCTCCTCCTCCTCCCCGCTGCCGCGGCGCGGGCGGGGTGGTCCTCCTCCTCCTCGCTCGCGGCGTGTGCGGGGTGGTCCTCCTCCTCCCGCTCGCAGCCGTGGGCGGGGTGGTCCTCCTCCTCCTCCTCTTCCTCCCGCTCGGTGGTGCTAGGCGGCGGTGGCGAGTGCTAGGCGGCGGTGGAAGCTAGGGTTCGTCACGCGGATACGAATGGGGAAGAGAGAGATGGGGGAAGAGCGAACCGCTCATTTCACCAAGTCGTAGGTTCGTGGCGCACCTAGTTGTGCATGCGCCATAGAATTCCTAACTCCGTGGCGCACCAAGCGGGACATGCGCCACAGAATTAAGGAATTCTATGGCGCATGCAGTACTAGGTGCGCCACGAATTTACCGACTTGGTAAACAAACCGGGCTAATGTCGTGTTCCGTCGTAAACACAAGCATTAGCCCGAGTGGTTAAGCCCACTCGGTAGGCTTGGGTAACCCAGTGTTCGAACCCCGGTTGCCCCTACTTTTTTCCCTTTTTAAAAATGTTTTTGTTACATTTTCAAGAAACAACACAACATTTAATAATAATTACTAGAGATTTTCAATTACAAATTACTTGTCTCACACACACATGTTCTTGTCTCTCTCACACACACATGCATGTACTTGTCACACACACATACACCAAAAAAAGATCTTCTTCGTCCCGGCTCCGAGCTCTAGCGTCTCTTCGCAATCTTCTTGCCCTTTCGGTTGTTGGCGGTTGAATACTTTATACCGGCCACCTTGAGATTTCTTCGCGTGAATGGACAACCTTTAGAGGGTAGGGAGGTCTTCCTTCTTACTTTACTAGTAGTAGGCATGTCGAAGTGCCTCGTCGAATTCCTCCTCCATCTTCGGGTCACCGTTCTTGTCCAAGTCTTCCTCGTTGGCGTCTCCTTGCATTCCTATGATGCTCCTCTTGCCCCTCCTCACGACAACACGGCTAGGCCTCGACGGATCGGTGATGAAGAAGCATTGGTCAACTTGGCTACCGAGTACCCATGGCTCATTTTTCGCGGATGCGTTCTTCGATTTTGCATCGGGTATAACCATGGTTGTGAAATATCGGCCTTCTTTTTCGACCTTCTTGGCCCATCTCACACGAAACATTGGCACCGTCTCTCCACAGTAATTGAGCTCCCATATCTCCTCGATCCTTCCAAAAATCTTTCCTTGACATTAGTCTCGTCATCGGCGTATGACAAGCATAGTTACTCCCGAGTTTTGATTTTCACTATTTCTGTCCTTTTCCTCGGTGTAGAATCTGTAACCGTTGATGTCGTACCCCCGATAGGTCCTTACGTTATGCGCGGGTCCCCGTGATAAGGTGTATATGAGTTTTTCATCTTCGGTAGAAGGCGTATTTCTCCGTGCTTCAACCAGCTTGAGTTTGCTTGAACCAACGCGTGAAGCTGGAGTTGTGCTTTTTGGTTACGTCTCCCATCTTCCTCGGCCGGCCCATATCGATGTAATTCTGCTCGACCATGCTTTTGTGCTCTTGCACGAAAGGTTCGGTCAGTTTTAAGTGTTGTAGCGCGACCCGGTGAGCCCCGTCAAAGTCGTCGCGTCGATTTTCAATGCCGACATGGACTGAGCGGTAGCCCTCGCGGTGACCGACTCCAGCCGAGCCTCCCGAGGTGCGTCCCGGGTGGTAGACCAACATGATCCTCGTCGTCCTCGGTGCTTAGATAATTCTGGCGTAAGGAGATGCACTCGTAGGTTAGAAACCCCTTGGCCATGCTTGCGTCCGGACGGGCCCTATTGCGAACGTATCCTTTCATGACACCGTTCGCCTTTCGAAAGGCATCATGTTGTGGAGGAACGTTGGGCCGAGCTGCTTGATGTCTTCAACGACATGGAGAAGGAGATGGACGCATATATCACGAATGCAGGCGGGAAGTAAATCTCGAGCTCACATAGTATCACCACGATCTCATCCCGTAGCATCTTGAGCTGCCTCACGCCGATCGACTTCCCGGTGATAACGTCAAAAAAGTTGCATAGGCCAAACAGCGTATCACGGACGTGCTCGTCCATTATGCCTCGGATCGCAACGGGAAGTATCTCGCGTCATTAGCACGTGGCAATCGTGAGACTTCATCCCGGTGAACCTCTTCTTCGCTACGTCCGGATATCCGCTTATATTCCCCGAGTAACCGTGAGGAACTTTCACTCCTAGGAGGCACCTGAAAACTCGCTCGAGCTCCTCCGGACTCGTTGTGAAGCAGTGCAGCGGGAAGCTGCACCGCGTTCTTCTTAGCCCTTTTACGGAGACGTTGAGTCCCTTCCGTCCGATCATCATCATCATCATCATCATCGTCGGTATCGGGGCTTGAAGATCTTTCCCGATGCCAAAATGTTTAAGATCGTATCTTGCTTTCGGTCCATCCTTGGACTTCTCTCGAGTTGCAAAGAGTGCCAAGCGGACTCTCGGTAACGTTCTTCGTAATGTGCATGACATCGAGGCTGTGGGGCGTGTGGAGGACCTTCCAGTACTCCAAGTCGTGGAAAACAGACCTCGCTTTCCATACACCGAGCAGCGGCTCGGCTTCGGTCGCTTCTTTCCCGGCGCTGGGCACTCCTTCCAATTTTTCGAAGATCATCGATTTCTGCGCCGCTCCTCGGGCGTGGGGGTCCATCGGGCTCATCTTTACCATTGAACGGATCACCGCGTTTTCTCCACGGGTGATCCAAGCGAAGCCACCTTCGAGCACCCGGGTAGACGGTTTTCGAGGACCCGGGATCCCTTGGTAGTTGTAGATGCGGGGTATCGTCCATGCACTTCACACAGCCGTTGAATCCGTGGCCCACCCGGCGGATACATATGCGTAACCAGGATAGTCCGTGACCGTCGTGATCAACGCGGCTCTCATATCGAAATAAGTTCTAGTGTAGGCGTCCCACGTACGGGGTGGCGTCTTCCACAACGTGTCTAACTCCTCTTTCAGCAGCCCGAGATACAAATGCATGTCGACACCTGGTTGTTTCGGCCCCCGAATGAGAATACTTAGGTGTATGTACCTTTGTTTGGTGCACAGCCACGGGGGTAGGTTGTAAGGCCATACAAACACAGGCCATGTGCTATGCGTGCTACTCTGGTTGCCGAACGGATTGAGTCCATCGGTGCTCATACCCAGCCTCGATGTTCCTTGCGTCGCCCCCGAACCTAGGGAAGGCGATGTCCAATGTTTGCCACCGTCCAGCCGTCCGAAGGGTGTGTCAGCATATAGCCCATCTCCGGATCTTCTTCGGGCTTCGCCTTTCCTCGTGCCATTGCATGAGCTTTGCTTCCTTAGGGTCCACGAAATACCGCTGCAGACGGGGAGTGATAGGAAAGTACCATACCACCTTTCGAGGTACCTTCTTGTTCCCAACCTTGTACCGTCCGTGGCCACACACCGGACATGTGGTTCTGTCCTTGTACTCGCACCTATAAATCACACAATCATTAATGCAGGCGTGGTATTTTTCGTGCGGTAGGTCAAGGGGACACACGACTTTCTTGGCCTCCTCGGTACTACTTGGCAATGTGTTCCCCTCCGGGAGACGATCGTGCCAGAATTTTAAGCTCTTGCTGAAGCCGGAATCGGTCCACTTGTTCTCGCGTCTTCATCCGCAGGTAATCAAGCGTTACATGCAAGCGCGTATCCCGCGGACGACACCCGGGAAAGATCGGAGTCATCCCGTCTTTCTCCATTTGCGACAGCTTGGCTCTCTCTCTAGCTGCAACTCTATCGTTGCTCGTCTCCTGGAGGAGCAGATCTTGAACATGAGAGTCCCGCAAGGCCGAAATTAGCGTGGTCGCGCCGGAATCTTCTTCTTCATCATGATGATGTTCTCCGCCGGCATCTTCTTCTTCATGATGATATTCTCCGTCGACTTCTTCTTCATGATGATAGTCCCCGTCGGCATGATGATAGTCTTCTTCATGATGATAGTCGTCTCGCTCGACATGGTCTTCATGCGCACCATTTGATGGGGCCGGCCGCGCCTGGTTGTCTTGCATGAAACCGCGCCTCGGCAGGTGCTCCTCCGGTTGTCCGGAATCAGGGTTGATCCAGCGCTCGAGTTTGCATGATCGACACGGACATCTTATCCGGCGCCTATTGTTCCGAATCATGTCCTCCTTCGCGTCTATCTTGTATCTAGAGATTCGAGCGGAACTCATCGAGAGGACCATGCTTGCCCGCAAATGGTATACATAGAACAGGAAATTAGAACCGCACCAAATGCACACACATGCATGGGCCGTACCTCTCCTCAAGGTATTACATGGAGTGGAAAAATTCGGCATGACCTCTCCTCAAAGTAGGACATATGGGTAGTGCAAAACTTGCCGAAACGGAAATGAATCAACATTTCGGCAAACATCCATGCACCACACCGGCACACACACAAGCGCTTCACCCGCAACAAGCATCCATACACACGACGGCCACACAAGATCTACAAGCATATGCATGTCTCCTCCAAGCATATGTATGTCTCCTCCAACTACTCACCTTCTAGATTCGATACCGAGACGAGACCGCGATCGATGACTTCGAGAGGAGGAGAGAGTATGGAGAGCCTTCTCCTCAACTCCAATTAAGTATCAACCAAAGTAAGTGTAATAAATACCCAAGCAAGTGAAAAGTGGAGTCAAAATGGTATGAGAGAGAAGGGGGGACGAGCTAGATGGAGGAAGAAGAATGGCTTGTGTAGTGTGGTAGGTGGGAGGTTGCTCACTTTTGTAGATCTGGTTCGCTAATTCGTGGCGCACCAACCACGATGCGCCACGGAATAGCTTATTTCCGTGGCGCACCGACCGCGAGTGCGCCACGGAATAACTTATTTCCGTGGCGCACAGAATACGGTGCGCCACGGAATACCTTATTTTTGTGGCGCACCGTCGCCGTGCGCCACGAAGAAGTAATTTCTGTGGCGCACCGAGGTTTGTGCGCCATAGAAATTGTAAAACCAATGATTGGGGGTGACAGGGTGTGGGGCCCACCAAGTTTTTGTGGCGCACGGTTTAGCAGTGCGCCACAAAATTAAGCTATTCCTGTGGCGCACCGAGCTTCGTGCGCCACAAAATAAGTTTCTGTGGCGCACCAAAAACGGTGCGCCACAGAACTAAGCTTCGCCTATAAGGGTTTTCCTACTAGTGAACGCGGCGCTGAAGGGCAATGTTTTTGTGCAACTCGTAATGTAGCGCCTGCTGTTCCTGTAAAATTAGACAGAGCAGGAGTAAAAATTCCGCCTGTTTCAGTGGATTCCTTTAAAACATTATTGCCGGAACTTTTCCGCCATAATGTTTGGGGGCTACTGCGTCAACTTAAAAATCTTTCCAGAAGTGATATTCGTCTAAGCATCTAAGCGCTAACGTACATCTACGTTTCCGCTTACATGCTTGGGGGCTACTGGGAAGTACCTTTTGCTTGCAGACGAGTTTGTCGAGGAAATGACCGACGTTCTTCTTGAAGTCCTGAATCTCCGCTGTGGCGACATCAGGTTTCCCCGGGCGTTGTCCAACATGGCGTTGAGCAAGTCTTGTTCAAGTTCCCATTTCTCCGCCTCAGTAAGTTTATTGAAAAACTTAGTTGCGTATGCCTTGGGGGTGGAAGTGAGGTCAGTCGGATCTCCAAAATTCTTCGGAAATACGACAACGTCGCCAGTACCGGCTCCGGTTCTTTCGGAAGAAGTAACCTCAGTTTCTCCTTGACCTTGTACTCCTGTTTCGTCTTGAGCAGGTCCTTTGTCTTTAGGATCTTCTCCGCCCACCTTTTCGCTGCTAATCGGAACAATTTCCGGTGGAGTATTGGCGGCAGGAGGGGGAGAACGATCAGCTTGAGAAGGGGACGCTTGAGGAGCAGTATGAGACGTGCTTGGCGGAGCTGGAGTAGGTGGACCAACAGCCGGAGACTTTTTCATGTATTTGGTGATGGGCTCTTGGTTGGTGGTCCGGGTGGCGGCGGTACTTGGATTCCTACATGCAAGCGAAGGGGTTCACGTCATAAACAACTTCATCCAAGTAGAGATGTACCATACTCGGAAACTTACGGAGCGCCGGGGATGATGGGGCGCGAGCGTTTGCCAGCTGTTGCCAGCATCTTCAAACGTGCTTGCTCCGCTCTCTTCGAATTTAGCGGAGGGGGCTTCACGGTTTTTGGCTTCTTGGCGGAGGCCTCGCCGCTGGCTCCGGCTTCTGAGCCGGAAGCTTTGGCGCGGGGACGCTTCCAAGGTCGAGGGGCCGCCTTGCGGGGTGCCTGTTCCTCTTCCTCTTCTTCGTCGTCCGGAACCTCCTCCGCCCCGTCGCCGCTGACAGGAACACGAAGAATGGTGTGAAAGTTTTCCTCCGCCAGAGTATCGAGCTGGAGGAAATAAGCATATAAGTTAAGATCAATATCCAAAAACTGGTGAAGTTTGAAGTGACGAAGGAAGCCGAGCTTACTGGGAGGACACTGGTCGTTTGTGTAGATATCCTTGATCGGTTCCGGGACCGGTTGGCCCCGGCCTATCTTCACGAGCGTTTTGATTCTCCTTTTCAGAGAGTCAGCCGGAAGGTCGTGGCGGGTAGCCCGGAGCAGGTCGTCCGCCCCGGTGTATGCGCAGATTAATCGCGCGTTATGCCGCAGTGGCTGGATCCGCCGGGTAAACCAGCTAAGTGTGAGTTGAGCTCCGGTTAGCCCATCATGGACTAGCCAAGATATTCTCCGCGCCGCCTTCTCCAAGATCGGAGTTTGGGCGAGTGAGGGAACGAAGCTCCAGCTCGCAAGTTCTTCCGGAGGCTCGTTGACGAATTTGGGCAGGCCATCGTGGACGTTCGGAGCCGAGACGTTCTTTTCATAGAACCATCCGGCGTTCCGAGTACCGGACGGATTCGTGCGAATCATGAGGTGGATACATGCGTCCAGGTCGGAGCATGAACGTCATGCTCCCACAGTTCACCATTACTTTTTCCTTCGTTTCTTTCTTCACTCGGAAGAAGAACTGCCATAACTTGACATCCGGACGGATTCCGAGATGCCCTTCGCAAAGTGTAACGAAGTTGGAGAGGAGGTATGAGTTTGGGCAGATGTTGTGCGGCTGGAGCCCATATGTGCTGAGGATGGAGAGGAAAAACTTTGAACAGGGGAGTGACAATCCGCGCTCCACCCAAGCTTTGGTCATAACCACTTCATCGGCTCCGGGCTTGGGGACGTCGGTGTCACGTATGAAGCTCCAGTAGGCGGAGATCATACCCTCGTTCTGAAGCTCTCTGAGCTCCACATCAGTGGTTTCGCAGGGCCACCATTGACCCCGTTCTCCTTCGCGGATCCGAGCTTTAGAAGCCCTCTTGTTTTCCGCTTCCTGCACCTTGGTTGCCATCCTCGCTTGACCTTCGAGTTCTTCTTGGAGTTCTTTGAGGGAAGGGATCCGGCCTGGAGTGGTGCTGGAAGATGCGGAAAATGGTTGAGCTAGCCGGATGTCGGAAACATATGGTGGTAGGAACACAATGGGATCCGGGCAAATTGGTTCCACGGCAGTGGGTTCCGGGTTACTCGGAGAACTACCAGTGCAGTGAGGAGAACCGTGAGGCATGCTTCCGGCTGCACCCATGCGAGCTAATTTGAGTAACCGGAAAATCTATACTACAGCTACTTCTTCTTCTACAAGGCCGGCGCACGTACCGTCAATGGCGCGGTGGCTCGACGGAGCTCCGGTGGAGTCGAGGTCGCCGGACTTGCAGGGAATCGCCTCGCGTGGCCACGAATCGGCGGCGGACAGGATTTCCCGTTCAACCGAGGGAATCTTGGCGCGAGGAGAAGCTTGGGCCGGCGGCGCGAGAAGCTCACCGTGGCAAAGCTCGCCGGAGATGAGATCTGTCGGGCGGCGCGGCGCGAGGAAGAAGACGAAGTGGTGAGGTGCGGTGAAAGAATGAGGAATTACCGAGCCGCGGGGTATTTATAGGCCACGCGCGGAGATTCGGGATTCGGATCCAACGGTGGAAACGGAACGGTCGCACCGTTGGATGGATGACACGTGTTTTAGGTCAAGTGCGGTAAAACGACGTGGAGGTAACTTAACCATGCACTCCCAAAATTTCCGGCTAAAGATATGCATCTGCGAAAATTTAGCGCGGGAAATAAGGAGGTTGTGCGCGGGAAAAGCGGAATCTCCGTTGTGATACCCGTTCCGAAGACGAAAGATTTTCGAGTAGATGCACCCGGAATCGAGTAAGAGTTTTGAAGCTCTTCAAGATTCTCTTAGGATCCGAGCTGAATGAAGTCGGAGGAATGATGAATCTCGGAGAACTTCGGGGGCTACTGTTGTGGGTATACTTTATGGGTATATCAACGGCATGGCCTAGATCCGGCAAGCCCGGGTGGCCCATAGTTGGTGATGAGGCATGTGGCCCATCGGGCGGCCCAGTTGTTGTAGATCCTGAAGGATGAAGTCCAGCCCAGGAACAGGGAACCGGATCTCAACCGACCTACGAAGGAGGCCGGATCCGTGATGGCCCATGAAGTATCCGGATCCAGCACATACTTAGAGGAAGGCAGATCCTTGACGTACACGGCAAGATATTGTACCGTAGTTAGGCAACTTGTATTCCGGCTAGGACTCTCCATGTAAACCCTAGATCCGTGCGCCTTTATAAGCCGGATCCTGGGAGCCCTAGAGGCACAACCACAACTCATTGTAACAACGCGAAAGCGCCCAGATAATTCCGGACAAGCAGCGGTAGGCCCTGTCATCGTGCAGGTGTTCCGAAGCTGGGTAACTCGCGTACCACCGTCCCGTGTGCACTCCGCCCTATGGCCCCTACTTCTTCTCCCCCTCGTGAGGATCCCTCCTCCGAGGTATCGTCGATTAGGCAACGACAATGCTACTTATCTTATGGGAGAGACACCACTAGTGAACTGTGGACCCCGGTCCATTCTTTACATCTGAAATACAATCTACTGCAATTGTTCTTTACTGTTCTTCGCAAACAAACATCATCATCCACACTATACATCTAATCCTTTGTTTACAGACAAGCCGGTGAGATTGACAACCTCACTCGTTACGTTGGGGCAAAGTACTTTGATTGTGCTTGTTCATGTTCCACGTTGGCGCGGAATCCCTGGTGTTGCGCCGCACTACACTCCGTCACCAACAACCTTCACGTGTTCCTTGACTCCTACTGGTTCGATAACCTTGGTTTCATACTGAGGGAAAACTCGCTGCTGTACGCATCACACCTTCTTCTTGGGGTTCCCAACGGACGTGTGTTAACTACTACCACGCCAACAGCACATGTCACCTCAAAAATTATTTGTTTGTTATCACTTACCTACTCGAGGACGAGAAAGAGTTAAGCTTGGGGATATTGATACGTCCCAAACGTATCTATAATTTTTGATGCTCCATGCTTTTTTTGTTACAATTCTTATATATTTTATGTGCACTTTTCCACACTTTTTAGCATTTTCTGGGACTAACCTATTAACGCAGTGCCGCAGTGCCGTAGTGCCAGTTCCTGTTTTCTGCTGTTTTGTGTTTCAGAAAAATTGTACATGAAAGTTTCTCGGAATTGGACGAAACAAAAGCCCAGAGTATTATTTTTCCGAGATGAAGACGGAGCCAGAAGGACACACGCAAGAGAGCTGCCACGTGGCGGTACATAGGGCAGGCGCGGCCCCACCCTTGGCCACGCCAGGACCATGTACTGGCACCTCGTCGCCTCGTTTGCTCCGCCCTTCCGCCTATTTATTCCTCGTATCGGGAAAACCCCAGGGACCCGAGCCTCCATCCACGAAAAGTTTCGACGCCGCCATCAACCAAAACCCTAGTTCGGGAGGGTTCTTCAGTCCATCCCGGTACCCTTCTTGTGCTTCATGTATAGATCTTGTGAGCTGCCTAACATGATCAAGATCATCTATTTGTAATTGCTACATGTTAGTTTGATGTGGATCCGATTTATAGAGAGATTATTTTGGTTGAGATTATGTATTATGTTATTATGATCTTGCATGCTCTCCGTTTCTAGTAGATGCTCTGGCCAAGTAGATGCTAGTGACTCCAATAGGGAGTATTTATGCTCGATAGTGGGTTCATGCCTCTATTTAACCATGGGAAGTGACCTTGTTCTCTACGGTTGTAGATGTGTTGTTGGTACTAGGAGAAAACAGCGGTGTTCTATTCAAGGGTAGTTTGATCGTTTACTTTAACCATGGGAAGTGACCTTGTTCTCTACGGTTGTCCATCTGTAATTTGTTTATCCAGCATATTTATTTTATTGGGGAGGCGCCTCTAGTGAACTGTGGACCCCGGTCCTTCTGCTTTTAATTGCAATCTTCTACAGCGTTTTTCTGTTCTGTTCTCTGCAAACAATTCTTCTTCCACACACGGTTCGTTTAATCCTTTATTTTCAGCAAAACCAGTGAGTTTGACAACCTCGGTGAAAGTTGGGGACAAAGTACTTAGTTGTTTGTGTGCAGGTCTCTACGTTGCTGCTGACGCCGGCAGTGCGCCCTGCCACGAGTTGGTTCGCAACACCTCGGGAGAGAACATTTTTCTCCTACTGGTTGATAAACCTTGGTTTCTTACTGAGGGAAAACTTCCTGCTGTGCTCATCATACCTTCCTCTTGGGGTTCCACTCAATGTTGCGCATAAATTCTCCTTCATCAACTCTGTGCTCAGCAATGGCCAACTGGTCAGGCCAGGCCAAAGCCAGCGCGGATCGAATAGGTCACTCCACTTGCGATCCTAACATGTCAGGTCGAACAAGCACCACCAAATTGTCCGCCAGCCGACCTAAACAGACAGAAACAGACCATTTGGGTCGTAGTTTCGGGTTGGCATGCTAGTGATGCTAAAGCCATCTCCAACAGGGCGACTCAAAACTGCGACACGTTCTATCCATTTTTGTTTGTTTGGGTCGGCCCACGGACAAATAATG
Source organism: Lolium rigidum (assembly GCF_022539505.1). Classification (NCBI taxonomy): domain Eukaryota; kingdom Viridiplantae; phylum Streptophyta; class Magnoliopsida; order Poales; family Poaceae; genus Lolium; species Lolium rigidum. The sequence continues at coordinate 382,432,652 of NC_061510.1, forward strand.
GGTCGCGGTCCGTTTAGCTTGGGCGTGCGTCCAACGGCCCATCGCATCTTTCCCTCCCTGTTGCTGTCAAGGATTGACGTTGTGCCTAATGGTGATAGGATGTTAATGGCGGTGGGACGTCTCCGGCTTTGCGCTCGCGTCCTAGATGATTCCCGCGCTTTCGGTTGGTTCCCGCCCTCGGTGGCTCTTGTTTCCCGATCGCACGCCGTGGATGTTTTCCGCAACCTGTTTGAAGATATGATAGAGCCAGGCCTAAGATGGACGGCCTGGTACGATCTCTATCTCACCATCATGTATCCTTAATCATGCACCGTCATCATCTAATGATCGATGATTCGTAGTCCTACTATGAGAAGCACAATGAGGACAAAATTCATGCGCTGATCTACGGCGGCGGGTTTGTCGCTACGTCGGAGACATAGGATTCTACGGCGCAGACAACAACCGTGGACGGAGATGCAGCAGGCATGGACACAAGCATTTTTTGAGCGTGCCCGTTGTTCTACTCCCAGTAGACGCAACAGCCAACGGCCGTGTACCCTGACGACGAGGAGGAGGGCGAGGACACGTTGGGGCCTGATTAAGCCTTGGCTACTAGTGCTGGCGTTGGAGCTAGCAAGAAGAAGGAGAGAGTAATAGGACAAGGAGGACAAAGTGCTCTGCGTCTCTTGGCTTTCCAACAAAAAGATCAATTGTATTGGCGCAAGGTTAGCCAAGATTACAATGAGAGGAAGCTTCACAAGCCCTTCAATATCATCAGTAATCACATTGTGGAATCCATAAAAAAAATGTACATACATCAAGCAAGAGATACACAAGTTCCGCGCCACGATGGACCATGTTCTCCAAGTGGTAAAGGATACGTGCATCGTCATTCTATATTTCTATATATGTACATACCTTAGCAACTCCTAACAATTTGCCTTTGTAGGTGCCTCGGGCCTTAAACTATTACAAGTCCAAATGGAACAAGGGCTTCCACATGGTCCATTATTGGAAAATGTTGAAGGAAGCTCTCAAGTGGAACATGGGCTAGCGGCCTACAACGAAGCCCTCAAGAATGGCATAGCTACCGTCCTCGTCGATGGCGATGACAATTCCCATGGCTAGAATGCGCTTCCATCTCGTTCCATGGGGTACAATTTCACCAAGGCAAATCTCGCCCGCCAAGCGTCAACCCTTGCCTTGAGCGAGACATTGGAGAAGATGTTGGCTGCCTCTCAAAACGCCATGACCAAGCAGGACGAGAAGAAACGACTGGAGAAGGAGGCCTCGCCTGCCATCTACATCAACCTCACCAAAGAGACCATAGAGGAGCAAAGACTTGATGCCGAGGCAAAAATGTTTGACGCCGAGGCCAAGTGTCGGGCGGAGGACACTAGGATAATGCTCGCTAACTTAAGCAACATAGATACCAACCAGTGTGAATGGTTCGAGAAGGAACGAGCCAAGATGCGCTAAACATGATGGCTACGAGCATCTCCAGTCGCGTCCCCCAAACGGCGCCGGATTGAGCTTTGGGGGTAGTGTTTTGTTCATGTCGCGTTTGGGGGACGTCGCTCCCCAGTCGCGTCCCCCAAAAAAAAATTCGGAAATTTTAAACTTGAGAGAGATTCGATTAAATTCATCCAAACTTGGCATATATTACATAGATTCGAACGAGATTCAACTAAATTTAAACTAAACCTAATCTAGAAGAACTTGCAGCGGCCGGAGGCGTCGTAATACTGGTGGAAGTTGTACATGTCGTCGGTGATGACCTCCTGCTTGGCGCGCTCGTCGGGCTCGTCGACGGGCTCGTCCTTCACCACGCCGCTTGGTCCTGCCTCGCCGTCGTCGGTGAGGTCCACGAGCGGCTTGTCGGAGTCGCAGATGGACATGGCGATCGCCGTGTTGAGGTCGCCCCTCCATGCGTCCTTGTCATTCAGCGATGCCAAATACGCCACTCGCAGCCCTGGGCAGTCCTCGGGGTCATTGCTGCTGGTGATGAGGCATTGTTGTCGCTCGTACTCCGCCAGCAGCGCCTCCTTCGACGCTTCCTCCGGCTCCTCCTTCACCTCCGGCATCGGGATGAGGAGGGCGCCGCCACGCCTCTCTTGTTGCCGCCGGCTGCCGCTGCCGCCGTGCCTCGGATTGACGGGCGTCTCCGGCTCCTCCTTCACCACGCGATTGGGGACGTTGTAGGGCGCCGAGCGGTACGACAAGGACGGCGTCGATCGGGCCGGTCCTGAGGAAGAAGAGTTCGAGGAGGATGAGTACGTCCTCCTCGGCTGCCATTGCGCTGAGGGAGACGGTGGCGGTGAGGACGGCGCCTCCAACCTTGGAGCGCTGTTGCCGATGCCGTGGATGACGCTCTCCAGGGTGTGCCCCGGAACGCCCCAGAACAGGGCGCGCCCGTCCCTGTTCCAGCTGTTCGGCCCGCCGATGAGGCCGGTAGTGCTGCGCATCTCCATGTCGTACTTGGCCTGGAAGTAGGTGCCCCACCAGGCGTCGTTGTTCTTGGTCGCCCAGGTCGGATCGGCTAGGTCGTCGGCGTCGAGTTCAGCCCGCCGGCCCCTGATGGCGTACTTCCAGCGCTCCGTGCCTGGCGTCAGCGGCTGCGGGACGCCAATGCCGTTCACGGCCATCTTCCAGCCGCCGCTGCTTGGCAGTGGCATGTCCGGCGGGATATCCCGCGTGGTACAGCGCCCACGCCTCCTTCACGGTGAGGCTGTCGCGGCTGAAGCCGTTCGCCGCGGCGATCTTGCGGGAGGACGAGGACGACATTGCTTGGAAGGGCGAGGAGAAGATCTGGGGGCGGCGAGGAGAAGATTTTGGAGCGGCGAGAGATTGGGACGAACCGCAGGGCCTCTTAATGTACATCGGCAGCAGCGGGTGGTTGCACGCAATAACACCGGCGCGGAAGGCCACGCGGCCATGTACGACGAGACGCGTCCCAGCGTCGCCTGGGAAAACAGGGACGACCAAAGGTAGTCGACGGGGTTTTAGGCTTCCGAGCCACTGACGTGTCGGGCCCGCGTCGCTTCGCCTCGCTTTTCGTTGTGTCCGGCGTGCCCGGAGCGTCCCCTGTGGAGGGGACGGGGACGGGCTCGGGGTGCCGGACACGGTATCGGGCCACGCCGAAGAAAAAAGGGGTTTAGGGATGCGGCTGGAAAGGTTTTTCTGTCCGGCACATCCTAATTCGTTTTAGGGGACGGTTTTGGGGACGCGGCCGGAGATGCTCTAATCTCGTGAGCATTATGACCTTCTTCTACCATTTTCTACTCTTGACCCTCTTGTGCCCCTTTTGATTAATTTCGTACTATATTACGCTCACTGTGTGATGAACTATATTAGATATGTTCCTTGTCACTGATGATAGGATTGGTCAATTTGGCTAGAAATGATGTCCAGCCTGGACTGGACAGAATACATTGTACCGCTAGGGATCCCCTAGACGGCCAGACGCAAACAAATAATGGTGGCCCGATGAACATTTCCGCGAGACCAGATGATGCAAACGGATATACGACGGAGATCACTTTTAGCGTTTGAAATGCGTCGAGCCACTGAAGATAATCGGACTATAGCTGACCTTACTATTTTTTTCTGTAATATTCTATGACTTACTGTACTTGTTTGCTCACCAAACCTGCTTGTTTCTGCAGCCTTAGGACACCTTTAATAGGGCGATGCATTTTAGACGTGCAAATAGACGCATCTTCGTTTGCATCGGCTGAAATAGTTGAAATCGTCCGCGCGTCTGTTTACGACGGGTAGCTCCATCGGAACGACGCATAATTTTTTTCCCATTCATAAAATTATAGTTTATATTAATAAAAAATATAAAAAGGCCATAAAGGCGTGGTAAAACTAGGTACTGCCTACTGGTCATCGTTGCTGACGAGGTCGATAAACTCCACCGTCGGCCATGGAAGCTGGTACGCCGGCAGTGGAGGAGGTAGGGCAGGCTGCGACAACTGCGGCCAGGCCGTCGCCTGCGCAGAAGGCTATGGTGAAGGTGGTCAGGGATCCCAGGCCGGAGCAGCAGCCGGAGCGTGGTCGCTCGACCGCGTCGGCGTGGCCGGATCCGTCGCCGGCCTACCCTGCAGCATCGCGAACTCGCGGAGCTGGATTGCAAGCCCGTCCCACAAAGCGAGCTCGTTGAGCTCGTCGCGCTCACCGTTGGCCAGCGCCATGGCAATGGCCTCCTCCTCGGTAATGTCCGGCGGCTAGGTCACCGGATCCCACGCCGGCCCGCCGTCATCGTGGTCGTACTCTGCACACTCCACCTGCTCGTCCTCGTCCTCGTCCGCGTCATCGTCCGCGTCCTCCTGGTCGTTCTCCTCTTCTTCCGCGGCGATCTCGCGATCGAAGTACTCGACGTACCCAAGGTAGCCAGCGCGGCGGCGCGCGTCGAACTCCCACGTTTCGAACGAGATCCAGTTGTAGGAGTTGAGCATGTACGCTGGATCTTCTTGGAGATCCGGCGGCAAGATCGCTCGGCGGCGGCGCGCCTCGTCCCGGCGCTCTCAGCCCTCGCGCGGCACTTGGGGTACCGGCACATGCCTGGAGTTGAGGGACCAGCCTCCTCCAGGCAGGTTTGCGTTCGGCCATGTCACCGGCCGGTTTTCCTCCGAAAGGAGGCGCGCGAAGTCGATGCAGACGTACCGCCAATCCATGGCTTCTTGCCGGACCGCGAGCCGCTAGCCTCGTGGTCGTTCTTGGTCTTGAGAAACGGCCATCATTTCTTCCCCATGACGTCGGTGGGGTGGATTGTATTGGCTCTGGCAATGGTGTGGTCCGGAAAATGAGCGCCGATAGCGTCCCTTTAAAAGGCTCGAAAGTCATCTCGCCTTCAATGTCCTGCCACTATGACGCCGCCCGTAAGTAATGCCGTGGAAGACGAAGCAGCTGTGCCCCTGCTAGGCGGGCCCGTGCGAGGCCGGGCGGACGACCGCTGCGTCCGTGCAGCGTCCGCGGAGATGCAAACCTAGCGTATATTTGGGTCACGTTTGCATTGCCACGGATTGCCCGATCACTATACGTCGCCTCGCTGGAGGTGGTACCAGACGCATTTTCGGTCGGACGGACGCAAACGGTGAAGATGCCCTTAATTTAATTTCACATGAGAACTACAGCGCTACATAAAGCCGACGTCGATCGACGGTGACACATATCCGTTTTTGCAGAAAGAGCTAGCACTCCAGGTTAGCCATATTCCGAGTTCCAAAACAACAAGACGGCGCAAGTTTGACATGACGGTTTGACACATATCAACCAAGTTTACGTGCTGGCGTCGCCGTATGAGCTGTGCGGTTAATGCCGACGTAACAGCCAAGTGAGTGAGTGAGCAGAGCCGCGTGGACGTGCAGGGAAAGGACTAAAGGGCTCGCTCGCACGCGTAGACTGCCGCCTGGGAAAGGGAGGAGGAATTCTGCTCTGCGGAAATCTGCGGATGCTTTTGTGGAGTAAAAGACGGACAAAGATGAGGCCCGCCCAGCAGTAGAAAAGGTGGTGCGAGTAGGGATGGCACCCGCAGGGTATGGGTACGGGTAGAGCCATCCCATACCCGTACCCATCGCGTTAAATCTTACCCGTCACCCGTACCCATACCCGTCAATGGGTACAAGTTTTTCCCATACCCGTCACCCGACAGGGTAAATGGATACCCGCGGGTACAAAAATACCCATGCTTACAACACATCAAATTGATCAAAAAATATGAGAGAATGTGAACCTATCCTAAATAGGGGTCTAATACTCACTAACCTGCTAGAGAATGTGAGACCGGAAAGCGTGAGGTTCAGCCTAGCAACGTGAAGGCGAGATTAGGAGAAATTAAGTAGTTTAGAATATCACAATGACCCACTAGTTAAGTTTAGATGGGTAGATGGGTATGTGGGTATGGGTTCTACCATCCCATACCCGTACCCGCTCTATCCGATGGGTATGATATTTTCCCATTTACAAACCCATGGGTAATATTTTATCTCATACCCGTACTCTTATTGGGTTTTTACCCAGCGGGTACGTGGGTCATGGGTACCCATTGCCATTCCTAGGTGCGAGTGATGAGACGGTTTGGAATAAATAGCCCTCGCGTTGGAGTAACCTATGTGATTAGAGCATCTTAAGTCGCATCCCTGAAACCATTTCTAAACGGCACCGGGTTGAGTGTTTGAGGGACGTGTTTTATTCGTGTTATGTTTGAAGGACGTCGCTCCCTAGCCATGTCTCCCAAACAAAATTTCAGAAATTTAAAACTTGAGCGAATTCATCCAAACTTATTACATAGATTCGAATGAAATTCGATTAAATTTAAATTAAACCCTAATCTAGAAGTACTTGCGGCGACCTGACTACTGGTGGAAGTTGTAAGTGTCATCGGTGACGACCTCCTGCTTGTTCCAGCTGTTCGGCCGGCGGACGAGGCCGATGGTGTTGTTCATCTCCATGTCGTACTGCGTCTGGAAGTAGGCGACCCACCAGACACGGTGCTAGGGAGAGAGGTTGGGGGAAGAACAATAAGACATGAACATTTTATAAGAATTAAAATAACCTATTTTTGCATAATTCAAGGAGAGAGAAGAAAAGCAGGTTATATATTTAGAGTCAGTTTTTGGTATACCTGACCATGGGCAACCCGGCCCGGTCGGCCCGACCCGGCCCGGCCCAAAATTTCCGGGCCAAGCCCGACCCGACCATGCCTGGGCCTAATTTTTTGGCCCGATGGCTAGGCTGGGCCGGGCCTGTGCCTTGATTTTATGCGATTTAGTGAAGCGGCCCGGCCCGAGGCCCGAGACCCGACGGGCTTTCTCTCTGATGGGCCGGGCTTGGACCTATTTTTCGGTCCGATGGTCGGGCTTGGGCCAAGATTTTTCACGTTGGGCTTTGGTCGGTCCGGCCCGAGAAATGATCAGGTATAGTTGTAGATTTTCATGATAGTTTGTGAGAGCGTGAGGTTGGTACATGGTGGCAAGCTCACATATAATATTAAGCTGAAAATGATATCTATTCCCTTAGATGGGTGATTAGTACAAAATTAGTATAGATTTGTACTAAATTCCTGACAGGGAATATTTCTTTTAACAAGAATTAATTTGACTTAACAAAATGCCAAAGAGATAATTTGGGAACCATGCATGTTCATAAAATCCGTGTCGTTCATGCTCATTCCTTGGAAAATGGTCAGGGTGAGCACATTTCGTACCATATTCTTTGAACATGTACGAGGTGACGTGTGTATTGTACACTAGCAAGGAAGGCATCAAATCATTTGCCACTTCCACCTAGCTTAGCTTGGATGATCCTCCATGACTTGTCTAATCGGTTGGCACAGGCCGGGGACCCCGACGCACCATTCTCCTGCATGGCAATCCCCTACGTCACACTGTGCACGAACATTATTAGCGTCCGAGCCCCAAATGGAGCTATCAGCCATCTATCCATCCTTACACTGTAATGTCACTGTTGCCGTGTCAGGCCATTAACCATCTTTTCAGATGGCTGGTATATTCTTTTGCCGGAAGAAACCTCTGTCTAGCTTCTATAGCAACACAATATAGCAACGTATTAATGGTGTACGACTGTCTATTGCAAGAAACAGGAATTCTCAGATATATTTATGAGACACCCCATCCATCTGATCCTGAGGTCTCCCTCCTCTGACCAGAGACAAACTGTGCATACGAACATGCATGAGCATATGTGGTCTGAGCCGCACTGTTGCCGGCCATGGATCCCCATAACTCGTCGGCAATAAAAACAAGGTCGTGGCATGGAGCACGGAGCTCTACTAAATTCGACGGAATGAAATCGTTCGGCGGAAGTCTCGTGGATTTTAAAGCGGAACCTGCCCCGATCGTCCCTGCGTGAAAGGGACCGGGGGAAGAATGGGTGTCTGTCTCCCTCTCTCTCTGGGGGCTGGGCTCGTTTTCGATCGATTTTGCCGTGGGGTCTGGATCGACCTGAAGCTCGGGGCAAAAGCGCTTGTGTGGGGTGTAGCTGCCTGCCATCATTGCGTTAATCAAAGCTGGGGCAGTGGCACTGTGAGAGGGAATGTGAGGATCCCTAGTTTCAAACACAAACATCGGCATGGGCTTCGGATCTTTCCTGGGGTCTCGCGTGGAAGTGATGCATGTGGCTTCGAGTCCAACGGTGAAGTTGTATTAGAGGAAGCCACGTTTTTTCTCAGTAGTCCATGTCATCGAGAGAGGATGATAAATATAATCGGTACAATGCATTATCTTTACTTATCTCTTGCAATAAATAATAATTATTTATTTTTAGTAGGAAATTATGTGACTAAGGAAATGGAGAAAATAGCCTTCTCTTACCATTAGCTAAGGGAAGACAACCTTCTCTCCTTTCATTCTCTCCCCTCCAACTAAGCAAAATCTGACGTGGCAAGCGTAAGGGAAGGCTGACATCACCCCATTATACGTGCCCTTAGTCCACGTCCAACGGCGGACCGTATTTCGGATGCCTTAATTATCCGTTTGGTTCTATTTGCGGTGGCCGTGAATAGGCTAGTGGTGTGCGCCTGTTTGCGCTCGGCAGCTGTCCCAACGGCAAACCGTGTTTGTGGAAGTGATGCTTCTAGCTTCAACGTCTACGACGAAGTAGGATTAGTACAATGCTAAAGGGCATCTCCATCGACGCCAGCGATATGCCGCAAGCAACAGTGTCGGACAAGCGGTTTAGGCATCAACATAATCTGCCACGGATTTGGAGCCAAGTACTACACCGACGAGCCAAATAATACTTGTCTAATAAGTGTTTTTTTTTAATTTCCTAAACAAGTTCATATTTTACCACCTAAAACACCACACTTTAGACAAATATTTGGTTTATTTTGAAGATACATGCTCAACAAGATCTAAGGAAAAACATCTTACTCAGCACAAATTTTCATGATTATATTTATCTTCACCTTATTTGCATCACTAGCTATCGGAAGATCAAACAACATGGGTGCGACGGGTAGGTCGCACCACTCCTAAACAGGCACTGGGGAGCTAAAAAACGGACGATTGGACGTCTTGGATCCCTCAAAATTGTGGCCGGGCGCGCGTCAAAGCAGACAGGGGCCACGCCTTGGTGGTACGCTCGATTCGGCCGTTTCCACGGAGGCATGCCCCATGGGCGCAAAAGTAACGCTCCCCCTGCATGTGTGGGGAAGCAGCACGAGATGCCGCATCGGTCTGTGTCATGCGCCATAAATTTCCCTCACCGCCATGTCCCTCCTCTCATTCTCTCTCGTCTCACTCCATTTCCCTCGGCGACGGGGTTTGTGTACCATCGCCGATTCCCCGCCGCCTCTGCCACCCCTACACAGCCTCTCCTTTGATCTTCGGTGGTTCGTCCATGTCGGTAAGGCTTCCAAAATCCCTCACCGGCCTTTGTTTACCGTAGATCTACAGGTATATGGCTTGTAGGCGAGTGATTCGTGGCATGCATAGCAGATCTGGTACGGTTAGGGTTCCATCGGGTTACTCTTCTTGTGTTGATTCCCTTTGTGACATTCCAGTGGTTCTTCATGTGCTTCGGTTTCAATTTGATTTGTGCAATTCGTTGTTGGTTCGGTAGACCTGGGGCTTCAAATTGATTTGTGCAATTCTTTGTTGGTTCAGTAGAACTGGAGCTTCAAATTGATATTTGCAATTCCTTGTTGGTTCAGTAGACCTAGGGCTTTGATTGTCATTTATATGTGTTAGGTTGCATTTATGAGGCATTGATTTCATTCAATCTGCTTTGTTTGCTACACATGATTTGTTGGGTTCTATAGTTTGTTTTCGGCCCGATGATTTAAAATAGTAGCATACCTTGTAATACCTTGGGGCATCCATGACAAGCATTGCATTCTCGAAGGTCTTGCAGGAAATTTCTTAGCTTTTTTTGCTACATTATTTGAGGCTAACTTGCAAATGTTTAACATACTAGTACTATGATTATAATGTGGCGCAATGGTTCATAGCTTTCACATTGTTGTGACATCTCTTAGCTTGCAAAGGTAACTTACAAAAGCTTAACATATTGTGCTAATGCTTAAAAAAGTGGCCACGTATTGGTGATACAATGAATCTATCCGACCATGAGCATTGTACAAATACTCAGCAAAGGGCATAGCACTCGGTCGGAAAGATTCATTGTTGCCGCACGGTCATTTGTATATGAGGCATACTATAAGGATGAGCCAGTAATGTTGATATAGTAGCCACTTATCCAACATTTCCTCACATTTTACTTTTTATGTAGACTCTGTGTCTGGGAGTTCCTGTGGAGGTACCTGAAGAGGGACCAAGCAAGAGCCATAAGGGATGACGACTATCTGTTGACCACTTCCACAAGGATGTGTCGCATACCCACTTCTCAGAGGGGCTCATGGCTCCAGGGATCGGTGTGCTCTCGGTTCCAGATGGCTTCGGGCCTTATCTTGGCCCGATGTCGGGTAAGATGATCGGCAAGACCACCACAAGGCGCCAGTGGGAGATGAACATCGGGGATGTTAGCAGCAAGGCCATCCTAGAAGCTGGCTAGACAGACTTCACCGTCTCCCACGACCTAAAGATTGGTTACATGCCGTTCTTCAAGAAGCTGAGTGGAAGGGAGTATAGAGTGGTCGTCTCAAACTACACTTACCGCGAGATTGTTGGTAGGTTCCCGTAGAACCCGGAATAATTGACGAGGTCTGGCGAAGGTGATGAGTGGTCGATGCTGCCCTTAGTTTGTAGTTGTTCGTACCGTGCTCGTATGAATATTATTACTATTGTCAATACCGTTGGTCTGTATGAACATTTCTAGTTGTCCTTGTTCTTCGTATTCTTCTTGCTGTTGTTCGTGGTGTTCTTTGCTGTTCTTCGTGGTGTTCTTGCTATTCTATCTGGTCAGCACATCCTTAATGTCGCTATGGTAACCTCACCACTCGTTGTCGTGGGAAGAGGTTACCATACCGCCTCAATGCTACACAACCAAACACACACAACAAGGTGACCAGAACTGAGCTAAGTGTGTTTACACAAGGGGTTGTTTGGTTCCTAGACAAATTTTGCCAAGCCAAAGTTTGGAAATTTGGCATGTGTTTGGTTCTTGCCACAATTTTCTATTCATATGGCCCACGTGTTATAGAGTGTATTTTTTGCCACACTTTGTGGCTTCCAAAATCCAAGCCACACTTTTGTGGCTGCCACACTTGCCAAAGTTAGGCTTGGCAAAATGTGGTTGCCACACTTGCCAAAGTTAGGCTTTGCAATGTGTGGCTAGGAACCAAACAGGTCCGCAGTCGATCAAACATCCGAACATCTTTCTCTCCAAGACCTGTCAAATTTCCTTGTGGGTAAACAAACAAAGTAAGAACATGGTTTTTGGCATGTTCCACCTGATCAAGGCCCCCAACGCCTGCCTCCCGGGAGCCCAAAAAGTGTTGCGACCAACCAGGTCACACCCCATGTGTTTTAGCTTCTTGTTCTCCTTCTCTTTTTATCATCCAGTTACACCGTCTCCTCCAACAACAAGTTTCTTTCCTTCTCCATCCTTCCCAACTCAATCTCAGCTTGCTCCTCTCACTTCTTTAAATCATCTTTTTCTCCACCATGGCTCACACTGGTATACATCCACGTGTTCACATATCGCAATCAACTGGTATTTCTTATACACCTTATTCTTCTCTTCGAATAAATTCTTAACCAACTCATCATTTTAATTTTTCTCTTAAATTCTAGCATTTGTGATATTCTCATGCATGCCCCCACAAAGTAGATAGTGCACCTTGTAATGGCCAAAGCCACTCGGAATCATCCCAACACACAAAGCCAAATTTGTTGTCTTCCTACAAATAGAAATTGTGCAACAAATTTGAGCAAATCATGACACTACTATATTTAAACAATATAACACACTACTTATATGACTGTTGCGGTCAGAAACCCACCGGCGAGCAGTGACGGGCAACACAGTAGAGCCGGGAGGCTCCCAGGACTGCGGCTGGCCCTAGTCCCTCGAGCGACGGCCCGCAAAGCCTCGGCACGCACGTCCGATGCTGGTGCAAGGGCGTGCCACCTGACCTATACCTGGTCAGGAAGGTGATGGATTTGCTTCGCTTAGTTTCCTGCATGGCATACACGTAAACATTAAATACGAGCCTCGATCGGCTCTCGGGTTGTCCGTGAATCGGCTCAAGGAGCCGATCCACCCATGATTCGTACGAGGTGTACGATCACATGGTGGTCCTGCTTGATCAATATAAAGCTAAAACGACCTACTACGATTTAGGGTTTTCACCACATAATCGGAACATCCTACGCGTGATTGAGCACGGCGGCCACGCACGGTGATCATAAACCGACCCTAGACAAGGCCTAAAAACCAACATGAAGTTGATCCCGGAACATCCTGTCTAGGGCTAGCAAACTACACCCTACGTGCCACTTGGATCCTTCAACCCGTTTGCAAGGCCTAACTATGCGAGATATTAAACTAATCCTTGAAGAACAAGGAGCAATCATAACGGATCGGATCTACTAAATAATGATCAAGCGAGGTGCCGCCCTTACACCTAAGATAGGTGTAAGGGCGGCTAGACGTCTAGGGGTTGCACGGACGAAAGCATATGATACGATGAAACAATGCTAACCCTAACACATCTATGATAACTACGTTGCTCGCCATCAACAAGGCTTCGGCACGAGCAACGCATGAACAGCGAATAAACGTGTCTTGCCTAGATCGCAAGATGCGATCTAGGCAGCATGATGCTTACCCGGAAGAAACCCTCGAAACAAGGGAGTTGGCGATGCGCCTAGATTGGTTTGTGATGAACGTGATTGTTGTTTATTTCAGAAACCCTAGATACATATTTATATTCCGTAGACTTTCTAACGTGGGAGTAATCCCAACCGTGCACGAGCCAAATTCTATCTAACCGACACGTATCCTACTATATTTACATATACACGGGCAAACTAGCCCAAACTTTGTATACAAGGCCGATTCATGTATTTCTTCCATGTATATTCTTCAAGCCCATCTTAATCGTGGCCCACCTCTGATCCGGTCAAATTCTGGTGATAACACATGCCCCCCTGGTTTTGGAAATGACAATTCCAAAATCACTATGTTTTTCTCTTTCTTCGTCGTGTCAAATACGGGCAGAGCAGAACCGTCGCAGTAACCTTCACCATGATGACTTGCCTTCTCAACTTCTCTGCAAGATTTGATAGCTTTATCATCACTTCCTCGGAAACCGTAGTGGCCTTAAATCTCCACTATATCCCCCTTTTATTTAACTGTGTCGAACGGCTCGCCTCTTCATCCCCTTGTTCTGTTCCAACCATCGGCACCAAGAAAACCCTCTTTCCCTGTAGCAATGTCTTCCTCTTCCTCCGTCTCATCAGGCCTCTCTTTCCAATCTTCTTCCTCGAGCGAGCAAGAGTGGGACTTTGACTATGTGCCAGATGGCCCACCCGAGGCCCTCGTCGGGTCAGATGGTGACTTACCCCTGACCGATGGGGAGGACAACCTCCAATTCCTCATCGAATGGGAGCTGGAGAGCGAGAGCGAAGACGACCTCCACCCCCCCCCGACGAGGAGGAGGAACAAGAAGAAGAGGAGGAAGAGGAGGAAGAGGAGGAGGATGATTCCTCCTCCTCCGCTGGGTATCCGCCGGCGAAGCGCTTCCGTGCTTGGGCGGACAGCGATGACGATGATGATGACGAGGAAGAAGAGGCTCCGGCCGAGGGCTGGGGCAGCAGCGACGAGGAACTCTCCGGAAGCGGCGCCGACGGCGGCTACGATGCCGACGACGAAGCCGGCGAGGATTAGTAGTGCAGGATTAGTAGCTCTCGAGCAATCGGCTCTTCTTTTGTTCTTCCTTTCTTGAGCAATCGGCTCTTCATTGTAAAAACCCCTATTATTAATGAAGAAGACATCTCTAAGCCGATTCTGTCCTTTTTCCAGTTTTTCCGATTGTTAAAGTAAGTCGACACACCAAGAGCCGATGGCAGCGCACCAGCCTTTGCCATAAAACGTGAGCAAGGCCAGCTCTATTGTTTATTCAAATGGTAACCTGCGACTTATCCGAAAGAGCAACACTTAGACCCCCAAATCGCCGCTCGAACAGATCCAACCGACGGCCATATGAACCTCAGATGTCGATCGCGCAGGTTCGCATCTGCAACGGACTGGCGGAAATCATCCAATGCCCATGCTATGGTCTCCGGCCTGAAGGTGATCCTTAACCGCTCCTTGCTGCAACAGGACAGTCCGGACCACTGTAGATGATGACGGCCCCTCTTTTAGATTCCTTCCAGCGAGCTCCGGTGGTCTTCTTCTGCAACAACTCACCGCCTTTGAAGAAGGTTATGATGCAGGGCCAGCCGATGACACCCCAATCGGCTTCCAAAAACAGAATATCTACCAGGTCAGCTGCCCCCCGAGCCTCAGTCAAGGCGAGGACAGCGGTGAGGACACACAGTTCAGTCAAAGGGACCCGAGCTCGAGCAAATCTGAGAAAACCACCACGCAGAGCCAGCTAGACTTGCCACCATCGGCCTCCAAGAAAAGGTCAGCCACTCTGGTCCTAGCAATTCCTACGAGTGTAGCTGAGAAGGTGGCCAACTTGGCCAAGCCGACAGTAGATACACCAGAACCGATCCCCTTTTCTTCCGTTGAAAGCCGATATTGCAGACGAAATGCCCACGGCTTGATGAGCAAAAGGCTGCCTTGTACGCCAAAACTGACACCTCTGGCAGCACTGCTGAACTGGCGACCTCGCACAAAGGGTTGGAGATCCTCAAAGAGAAGGTTCGGGCAACAAAACAGCTCATTGAAGCTGAGGAAGCTCTCATTGTTTACTCCCTCGAGGAAGCAGAAGGCCTCAAAGCTGAACTGAAGACCGACTTGGTCGAAACCCGCGTCTTGAACACGCAGTTGGTAGATCCTGTGTAATTTGCACTAGAGTCGATGGCTGTGCATCGGCTTTGTTTCTTAGCTCTAAAGTCGATGTCCGTGCATCGGCTGTACATCATGAGATTTTTTTTTACTGGCCGATTTTTCTATCGGCCCCCAATATTTCACTGCACATGTATCACACATGTTCATCTAATTAGGTGCCCCCGAGCCGAATCTGCCAGGTAACTGCGGATATCGGCTCTGTAGTTAGCCAAGGCATCGTATTTGAACGTCGGCTCCGTTAGGACCAATGTTGACTTCTTCCAGCTCATCGGCCGACGTAAACCCGTTGCTCGTTAGATCGACGTTGAACACGGGCGAACGTATGGTGAGGATAATTTTGGCCGATTGCTGGAATCGGCCTCCATGTTGATTGACTTGCTCAATGAAGGTTTATATCTTGGTCTTGCTTCACTCCAACTACGTGACATGCTTGAGACAAGATTATCCCTTTTTATTTTTTGGGGCCGATCACAAGGATCGGCCTTGTCATGTTCGTCCATAGATTTTGCTCTTGTTACACGGTCGAGGCCGGTGGATAAGACCAGCCTCACTCCGTCCTTCGTCACGTCGATGCGCTCGCGGTCGTCCAAATTGATGCCCGAGAGTGGCTCTTGGCCTGTCGTCTCCCAAACGTTCATGCCGGCCGTTGAAATCTCGGCTGAGTCATCTGCTTGGACGACCTCTACTTCATCTCCATCCCACTGTATTAAACATTGGTGCATCGTGGATGGAATGCAACAGTTGGCGTGGATCCAATCTCTTCCTAGCAGGACAGCATAGGTGCCCTTGCTATCGACAATAAAGAACGTCGTAGGGATGGTTTTTTCTTCCTACGGTCGGATCCACGTTCAGAACACCTTGCGCTTCAGATGCTTGGCCGTTGAAATCGCTCAGTGTAACGTTGGTCTTGATCAGATCCGAGCTAGAGCGTCCCAACCGACGTAGCATGGAGTATGGCATAATGTTGACTGCCGCTCCGGTGTCCACCAGCATCTTGTTGACGAGGCTGCCCATTGATATAACCTCGTAGGTACGGGGCCTTCGGGTGTACGTAGCTTCTTTCTCGTGGCTTCTCAAAGATAACTGGCCGTGGGCCGCAGTCAAGTTGTGCCATAGGTGCTTCGTCCAATCCTGGAGCACAAAACTCCGCTGGAAGGATGAACACCATGTTTGTGCCAGCCGATGTCTCATCATCGGCTTTCCTTTGTTTGGGATGCCACTCTTTCTTTTGTGGTCGACCTTCTTCGTCCAGAGTTCGCTGAATTTTCGCGGCCAGATCGGGCCGCGCCTTCCTTAACGTGTGCAGGTATAACCTTTCAGCTTCCTCCAAACCACGTAGCCGCTGAACCCTACGCTTTTGGGAACGGCTGAGTCCATCAGGGCACCACCTTGGCCGGTGGTACTTATCTTCTTCTTCTTAATCATCGTCTTCTAATTCCTCGAGATCTTCCACCCGAGAGGACTCAGCGTGCTTGTTCCGAGGCGGGAGAGGCCCTAGACGTTTGAACACGGACACGTCACCTGCACCCTTCTTCTTCTGTCTACATTCTGGGCAGTTGCCGATTGTAGGCAATCGGCTCATTCCTGAATCCCAGCAAGTGTCCGAAGAAGGGACAGTCCCCAGTGCCTATCCACGTCGTCTTGCTCTCTTGACTTTTCCTTGGCGTGGCGCTCATATCTCTCCTCGTCGCGATCATGCCGACGATGTCTCCTGGCGTCCCTGCTAGCCAGACGATCTCTTTCGTCATCGTTGTTGTATCGTCGGCGTTGGTCGTATTGACCCACGTATTTGTTGAGGAGGTGATCAGAGAGAGGTCGCTGATATCTCACATTCTTAACTTCTCCCTCTGTGATGTAGCGCTTGCCATCGTGCCGGAGCCGATCGCGTGGAACGGCTTCCTCTTTGTCGTTGTCATGAGAGCAGCTGCCCTCGTCTCTATCCTTGCCAGGGTGGTTGTCAACACCCGGATTTTTAAGTCCAGATGCCTATTATGTCATTCATCGCAATCCCAGGATAATGTTGTTGCGAGGCATAATAGTCGAATATCACAGTCATTATTTATTACAAGCCATAATGTCATACAATCTTGAATCACATGATTCATCTTACACAAATAGTTGATCCTTCAATCAACAACATACACAAGTTCATACATAGCGGAAGCGTAATAGTAACGGGACTCTCTAGTCCACGAGGCCAACATTTGACGTCGAAACCCCTAGTTGTCGTAGGCGTCCTGCTGGTCATCCTCGTGATAGTTCTGTTCCTCCTCGTACTCTGGCCATTTGAATAGCCAGGGACAAAGCCGTAAGTACTTCAAGTACTTGCAAACTAATACTATTGAAAAATGCCCATTAAAGAAACTAAGCTCTAATTTAACTTGCATAAGCCAAATTTTAGTTCACAAGCTTGGATCATGTACTAACTAACTTAAGTGGGAACATTAGTGTCATTCCCACATCATTGGTTCAATACCCAAAGAGTCACCAAGTCACCATTCATATTTACTAAAGCTTTCAAAAATCGACACCGGAAACTGTATGGCCCTTCCAACCGTCCGTAACCGTGGACACGGCTATTCGAATAGATTTACACTCTGCAGAGGTTGCACACTTGTGCCACAACATTTGATTTCATCCGTCGGAATAACTCCGAGTCACCGTAACACAATACGCGGATCATCAACCATAACCTTTCACTTACACATCCTAGTATGAGCACCTCTCCCCATGAGCTTGGCCTCCCAGTGAAAACCAACTGTTAACCTGGGAACTGCACAGGGCTTGGCCGTACAATTTCACCTCAATTCACATTTGCTCTCTCAACAACGGAGGCAGCCTCAGCATAACCCCTATGATGTGTGTTCAGAGGGAACTCATACTAAAATCTATAAACTTCCAGTTAGGCCCTACCCATAATCAGGTATTGTGGGGGTACTCAAAAATTGGAAAGGTAACGCATTCAAACCAATATCAGGTTTTTATCAAAAAATCACCATCTTCTCTTGTTCACATTCAACTTCAAACTCTTCAATGGAATGCTTCATCATTCCAAGGTTTCAAATTCAACCATTCACATGCTCCCATCTAATATAGTCAAATTTTAGTATTTTAGCACTAGCACTAATCATGAGGGGTGCTACTTTGCTTTGCTATCTCTACTCATCTAGTAATCTTGTTCTCTATACCAATTTTAGTTCATCCTTGGAAAACACAACAAGTATAACTTGTATGGTGTACACATAAGATAGGCTTGTATAAAGAAAGGTAAGAATCATGGTGCCTTGCTCAAGGAGAGCTTTGCACTTTGCAAGAGTATTATCTTGCCTTGGTAGTTCTCTAGGTTTTCTCCTTCTTCTTCGGGGTAGAATTCTCCTTCCTCTTGATAATCTCCGGTGCTAGCGTCTAAATTTGGAATACGAAGTATAATCACCAAACAAGCTCAAAGGCTATACTAAACACATCATTACTTCACACAAACTATACTAAGCACACACATAAAATAAGTAGGTGCATTGGTGGGATGACTTGAGGAAAATATTTTCCTCTCATTCATATGTGACAATTAACTTTCATATGATGCTTGAGGATTTGTTTCCTCTCATTGATATCTTCTTAAGATTTAATTTCTCACCCATAATCATGCATGAATTCATATTGACCTAAGTCAAACATTCATCATCATTATTGGAGAAAATGATTTAAATGAGGTAGACCACCTCATACTATTTAAATAAGGGATTTCTATTTTCGTGCCCTCCGGTCCTTAGTTGTACTCAGTTTTCCCCAGCTCCTTAGTTTTTCCTCAGTTTTCCCCAAGCCCTTGTTTGAAACCCGCAGAAGCAGCTCAGACGGCAGGATTCCCGTTTAGTTGACCGTTCTGTCACTTGTGGGGCCGCGTCTTGTGGGGCCGAGTCGTGTGGGCCCGCGTCGCGTGGGGCTGGTAGAAAGGGACCGCGTGGGACAGGACGAGAAGCGTTTGGTTGCACGTGAGCAGGAGCTGGGTTCTGTCTCTCTCGGCCCCAAATTGGCATCCCTATTAAGTGCACCTTTTTCCCCTCTTTCTCTCTCGTCCTTTTCACCAAATTAGTATAAAATCTAGAGAAGCTTGCATTTCTGACTTTCTTCAATTATTTGTGCCTTTTGGCCCTCGTTGTTTGCCCAATATGGCAGCAAATCTAGTACTCCCTCCGGTTCATATGTATGTAGTTAAATCTAGAAGCAAATCTCCAGGATAATGTACGATAAATTCACGAGTCATAGTAAATCAAGAAAACTAAGTACGGCCAACAAAATATAGTAGACTAGGGATAGATAATCCCTAGATAATATGGATAGATAATAGGCTGCATACACAGCAGCCAACATAGTAACGAGGTTCTTCACGAGCACCATCATACTAACATAACAACAAGGGATCCCTAGCTAACAACAAAGGGATCCCAACAACAAACTAGGAGGCAGCGAGCAGCAGCAGCACACGTCCGGGACTCCGCCTACCCCATCCGGCTCTCCCTCCACTTGTTGCTCTTGCTCCCCTTGGGAGCCTTGGGCTTGAGCGGAGGCATGCGCCCGGCGGAGATCTCCACCCGCTGCAAGCTGCGGAGGTGCATGCCGAGCGCCATGTGCTTGGCGCGGAAGGAGTGGACGTTCACCGTCGTGCCGACCTTGGGGAAGGTGTTGCTGATGTTCTCAGCATGCGTGACGAGGCAGTTGAAGTCCGTGGCGCCGAGTCTCCTGGTGCAGAAGGGGCACCTGTACACCTCCTTGGCGAAGTAGGAGATGTACGGCCGACCTGCAGCCTCCGCGGCACACTGGCGAGTCTTGACGTCCTCCTCGCTCTTCGTCGCTGCCGACGTCGCTGCCGGACATCCGATCCATATCAAACAGAAACTAGTGAATGAGTTGCAACGATGACTAACGTACATGATAACAAAGTTAAGAAAAACAGAGTCAGCCTCGGTTAGAGTGGACATGATTATATATCTACAGGGAAGGTGTAAGCGAACTAAAGCTCATGCACAACAGATTTGTACACAGCAATGGTTCGCTGAACCCTCCCTGTAAAAATTTGTGCCCAACCATTCATCATAGGCAAAGAAACAAATTCTAGATCTGAACTAGATCTGAACTTGAACACATTCGAGATTATTTGCAAAATTAAACGGTTGATATCTTTTGATTAGTGCATAAAATAACTGATTGAGATCCCATGATTACTTGCATAAATTAACTGATTGAGATCCAATATTACTTGCATAAATTAACCGAACAGCCGAACCCCAAATCTTAAACGAAATCAAGAAGTGATCAAAACAAAATGGAATAAAATCGGCGCAAATATTAGCCCAATACTCATCCATCTACAGATCCATCTACACCAGCAAAAATAGGGTTCAAAAAGGAATGGGGAACAAAAAAGGAAGCAAACCGTAGTTACCTCGTTCCATGGGTCCTCCGGGGAGGTGTCGTAGGGGTTCGGGGGCGGGACGTACGGCACGGGGTCGTAGGGGTCCCATCCCGCCGGGATCCGACCGCCACCGGCGGCAGCGGCCTCCGATGCACCGGCGGCGGCGGCGGCGGCGGCGTCGTCCGTCGAGGGGACGGGGCCGAAGATGGAGGCGTCGCGCTTCGAGCCAACCTCGACGATGGGATTGGCATTCTCCTTGTCCATCTCTCCGGCGGAGGAAGAGGAAGAGGGAGAGGGAGAGGGTTTTTGCTTTGGAGAAGATGATGGGACGTGGGAGAGAGTTGGCGATGCGTGAGCGAGTGAGAGTGACAGAGACGAGTGCGAGGAGGCGTCTATAAAGGCGAGGGGTGGTTAATGCGACCCGCGTCCTACGCGTGCACGGGTGCACGTCCGCACGTCTTGGACTTCGCAACGCGACACGCGTCCACGATTGCACGTCTCGACTTCTCCACCGCGACCCGCGTCTACGCGTCAACAATTGCACGTGTCCTCGAGTCTAACCCTGGAAATTTAGATATACTCAGGTATACCCTCGAGTCTTATACTAGCATTTTTTGTGTGCTCAATTTTCCCCTCGAGTGCTAATGCGGCTAGTGCAATATACTCAGTTTTACCCTCAAGTGGCTGGTCAACAGAGAGTCAACAAATGGGATTAACTAGTTAAATGAGTCATTTAATGTGCAAAAAAATCCTAAAAAGAGTGGCACTTACTCATGGAGTCTTTACCACAAATTGACACTTCTCAAATCATAGATAAATCATAGATAAATCAAGTTTTACCACAAATTGCCACTTCTCAAATCACCTAGTAGCTATGAAGGTGCATGGTTTTCCACAATAAGCCCTTCCCAAAACAGCTTCCCCCAAATCATACTTTGTCTAAATGAGGCCACAATTCTCACACTGATGTATATTGGTATTGCAAATTGTTTGAGGTAGGCCAAGATGGGTTTCATTGTACAAAACACGCATTTTCCATTTTTTAAATCTCATATTTGAATCCCTTAGTCTATTTACTACTCAGGTGCCCTTGGTTTCTTGATAGTACTCAGTTTTTCCCTCTCTCTTCAAAAATTCTCGCAGACGTGCATCATCGCTCTGATTGGTCTAGCCCATGTCACGCGGATCGTGCCCACCGACCGTTGATCGTATGATATAGGGAACGGGCAGGATAACCCCTCTCTCTCTCTGTTGGCGGTTAATTAGCTTCCACCCTCTAAGTATGCTTTGAAGGGCGGTTTTACGTATTATTTTTCACGCGCTAAAAATTATAAACTGTTTTAGGCGTTATTTTTCACGCAAAAAATGATAAACCATCACCGATTTGTTGTTACCATTACTTTTCACGCAAAAAAAATGATAAACCATCACCGATTTGTTGTTGCCATTACTTTTCACGCAAAAAAATGATAAACCACAATTTGTTGTAGCCATTACTTTTCACGCAAAAAAAAATGATAAACCATCACCGATTTGTTGTTGCCATTACTTTTCACGCAAAAAATGATAAACCATCAACAATTTGTTGTAGCCATTACTTTTCACGCAAAAAATGATAAACCATCAACAATTTGTTGTTGCCATTACTTTTCACGCAAAAAATATGATAAACCATCACCGATTTGTTGTTGCCATTACTTTTCACGCAAAAAATGATAAACCATCAACAATTTGTTGTAGCCATTACTTTTCACGCAAAAAATGATAAACCATCAACAATTTGTTGTAGCCATTACTTTTCACGCAAAAAAATGATAAACCATCAACAATTTGTTGTAGCCATTACTTTTCACGCAGAAAAAACCTAATTTGTTACAAAAGCTGGTTTCGGTGAGACCTAACCAAGTTTGGCATACATGATGGCATACCTATAACAACAAGGAATATCTAAAAGGGAAAGTTTCAGAAAATTTAGGGTGAAAATGATGCCATACATGATGCTGTTTTTCGAGGTTTTGACCTGAAAATCAATTGGGTATTGTAAAGGGAAATAAAAAGTTCGAAAAATGTAAAAACGAAACAATCTATCTATCTATGTATAGAAGATCAGCTGTATGAAATTTGAGGTTATTTAGAGAAGGTAGAAAAAATCACCTTGTTAGAAAAGCTGGTTTCAGCGAGACGAAACGGCATACGCTTAAGCAAAGTGATTTTTTCGAACATCTCCAAATGACCCCAAATTTTCCATACATGATGCCATACGTGTAACAACAAGGAACCCTATCTAAAAAGTGTCAAAAAAGTTTGCCCAACCGTATAGCTCTATCAAAAAGAACCTCACCATGGCGCTAGTATAATTTTGGGATAGTTACAAACTTTCGTTACCTAACCTTCAACATGAAACTTGTTTCAAATTCATTTTGGCCTACAAGAAAAAAATCCCAACTTGATTCGAGCACCACAGCCTCCAAACGATGCCGATGCCGATATCGGCATGGTCAGAACGGCTATGCTCGTCGCCACTGCTAGGTTAACGTCGGGATGCACCCTCAATCCCGTCCCCTCATTCGATCACTGACACACCAGAGATACCGCCGAGGCCAATGCCGAACGTACATGCTGATGCCAATGCCGATCATGCATGCACGCCGCTGTGGGCACGGCCACGCCGACCCGCTATGCTTGGACGCCACGGACCGCCGCGAGGTCTTTCCCTTCGCCACCACACTCTCCTAGCACCCACCTATACACGCCGGAAAGGAGAGACACTAGTTTTCTCTACATTGCTCGCGTTCGTGTCCGACACGGTCAGTCAAAGTTTTGAGGTGGTCGTCGATGTCGTCGACCATTTCTTCTCTTCTTTGCATGGTTAAACGCGTCTAGTTCATATCTATCTAATGCGTCTGGTCTCGCCTCATGCAGTTCTCTGTGGACGTCGATCTCATCTCGGCACCCCGCATGCCACCTCCTCCGTGCCATCGCTGTAGAGCTCCGTTTAAAAATCTAATCCTACCCGTGTATTGCCCCTTGTATCAGCGTCATGGCCCCACTTGTCATTTGATATACCGAAGCCCCACTCGTTCGCGTTTTGGTCGGGGATACAGCGATGCTTACGGTCAAACAAAGATGGATGGTCCGACGTGTCTTTGCGGGCTCTACGTGGCCCCACTAGTCGGAAGATAACGGTCAACCGTCGGGCAACCGGCCGTTACATCACGTGTGATGGTTTCAGACAAACGCTTGGGTAAAACTGAGGAAAAACTAAGGAGCTGGGGAAAACTGAGCACAACTAAGGACCCGAGGGCACGAAAATAGAAATCCCTTTAAATAACCCTACATTTGATTTAAATCTCAAGTAATTCATATAAGAGAGTTGGGACCAGGGGTCCAAACATCACATGAATTCATTTGAGACAAAGATTTAAATGAAGTAAAAATACTTCATAAGATTTACATAATAGTTTTGGACAATATCACTTACTAAACTAGCCATATTGTCCATTAATTAAACTAGAGCATGATCATGCAAAGTGACCACACCATTTTCTTGCAGAAACAATTAGTGGAAGTGAAATGTGAGCTATAGGAGTTGGAATTAACTTAATATCTATTTTGGTTGATTTTTAATAATTAATTGAATGTGCAAAAGTCTCTGGCTTGATCTTTTTGTCACATTAATTCTACAACAGATCTCAAGGTGAGACCAGTGGCAAATTGTAGAACTTTTCCTTAGCTTTCTAACAATATAATGTTTGTTAAATTTGGCCAAGCCAAACAGATTCTATTGATTTTCAAAGTTGGAACCAGTATTGAAATTAAATGGATTTGGATAATTCAAATTTGAATTACTGGGCTACGCGGGAAAGCTAACTGGGCCCAAACGTTTAAAAACGGCCCAAGGCCAGCCCACCACGCATCTGTGCACGCGCGGGCCGCCTGACAATGGGCTCCACCTGTCAGCGACTCTTAAAAGCCGAATCGGTATGGACTAGCGTGGGGCGTTGGATTAGAACGCGATCTAACGGCTCTGGTGCGTCGTCGTCGATGGCGAGAGAGAAGCTCGCCGGCGGCGCAGGTAGGGGGTCGGAGGGCTTACGGTGGCTCCAGCTAGGGTTGGCAGTGTGCTTGACGAGGTTGTAGACGACGGCGAGGCTCCTGGTAGCAGTGGCGTCGTCAGGGGCGGCCTCCTTCTCCGGCGATTGCTGCAGGGCTTCCGCGGCGGTGAGGCATCGATTGGGCGGCGGCAGTGGCTAATCGAGCATGGCGAGGTGCTGGGGAGGTCGAGGAAGAAGAGGGGAGGTTGGTGGTGTGAAGAGATGGTCGAGGCGAGGCCTCCTTTTATAGGCGCGATGGTGGCCGGGGTGCTGCGGCGAGGTCGACCAGGGCGCGGCGTCTCCGGGGGTCTAGGGAGCTAGGCAGCGACGCGGTCGTGTTCATAGCGTCACCGCGGTCCTTGGAGCGTCAACGGCGTGGTTAATGGCGGCGTACGGTGGTCGGGCGGGCGAGTGTACTGTCGCGGCCGTGGCGGGCGCGTTCGTCCTCTCCGGCGGCCGTGGTCGCCAAGGCATGGCGTCAGCGTGTCCGGCGAGCTCCGCGTGGCGAGAAGAGTACCACGGCGCGCGGGCTCGGTCGGGGTACGGCGGTGTACGGCGAACGCCGCGTGGCTGTGCCGCGCGTGTCCGTGCACGACGACGTCACCATGCCGCTCGCGGCGCGCCGAGGACGTCGTGGGCGCGCGTCGTCCGGGGCGTGTCGTCGTCCTCGCGATCCAGGGCTTGTACTGGCGATCTTCTGGGATCCTTGGCGAGCTCCTGGACATGGTGGTGAGGCCGATCGTGGAGGGAAAGAGAGAGGGAGGTGTCGAGGTGCGACGTGGCCGGCATGGTCATGTCCACGCCATGGCTGCCCTCTCCTCGCGGTTTCTTGGCATGGGCTTGGTGTAGGGGTGTCCTCTGGTCATGGCTAGGGCAAGTAGTGGTCAAGGAGTGGTCTGGTTTGGTCAATTTCGAATTTGTGGTGATCTTGTTCTTGATAAAAAGTCTCCACTTTGCTGGCTCATATTTCTTGATCCAAAATGAATTTGGTATGGTGCTCTTGACAAAAGTTGTTCATCTTGTTGTGTACTTGGATGACATGCAAAGATTTGGATTTGTTTAGTTTAGAAATTTTGAAATAGAGAGGCTCAAAGTGGTGACCAGAATATAAAAGTCAGAAATGACCATTATCATATGTGATCCTATTTTCACATTTGAATTTGGTTTAAAAGTTATATCCTTGATTCTCCAAGTTGTAATTACTCATTAATATCATATTACAATTATTGGTGAAGATCAAATGGGTCTAGGGTCAAATTTATAAAAATGACATAGACCATATGTTAGGGTTTTTAGGGTTTTAATAATATTTGATTTCTTTCTCTTTTTGATGGATTTGATTTATGATGATCACTTGATCACTTTAGGGTTTTGGAGGTCATCACATACACTAAGTAACAAACATCATGGCATAACACTCAAAATGCACAAGTCCTATGCAGGGTACTATATGCAAAGTAAAAGTTTTTGTTGGTTCTGAAAAATGAATAATTGGAATTGTTCTTCTTCCTTTATTTGAAATTTGGGATGTTACAGTGGTGCACAGGTCCTACCATGTTGATGTTGAACGAGAAACCTGGCCAGCACCTCCCAGGGTAAGTGCACTCCACCATGTTAACGGCGGGGAAGGGGTGCGTGTCGACTTTCATGGCGTACTGGCTAAAAATTAGCCGCCCTTGTTCTACCGCCATTTGGATCTGCTGACGCCACACCCTGCAGTCGTTGGTGGCATGGGTGAACGTGTTATGCCACTTGCAGTATGGCTTTCCCTTCAGCTCCTGCGCCGTGGGGGTTTTGTGGCCTTCGGGTACCTTTAGCTGCTTCTCCTTAAGTAGGAGGTCGAAGATTTGCTCAGCCTTGGTCACGTCGAAGTCAAACCCTCTTGGAGGACCTTGTGGCTTAACCCATTTGCAGGACACGGGGCTTGCCCCCCGAGTCCATTCAGCCACTTCTACCTCTTGATCTCCCGCAGAGCCTTCATCTTCATCTGCCTGAACCAGGACCACCGCACACTTGAATTTATCCTGGTACACCTCTGGGTGGCGCTGTTCATATAATGACAGCCTACGCACCATATGCGCCGGTGAAGGGTAGTCCGCTTGGGAGGCCACATCCTTGATCGGTGATGCGAGACCCACCACCGCCAACTCGGTCGCTTCTTTTTCAGTCACACGAGCCGAATAGCATCGGTTCCTAACGGTCCTGAAGCGCTGGATGTACTCTGACACTGTTTCTCCGCGCTTCTGTCGTACTTGTGCTAGATCGGCAATGCCAGCCTCGGAAGCCTCTGAGTGATACTGCATGTGGAACTGCTCCTCCAACTGCTTCCAAGCCCGGATTGAGTCTGATGGCAGCGATGTGTACCACCCGAAAGCCGATCCTGTGAGGGACTGTGCGAAGAACCCACACGCAGCTCATCTGATGTTGAGATCGTGCCCAGCTGTGCCAAATATCGGCTCACATGCTCGATTGAGCTGGAACCATCTGATCCACTAAACTTGGAGAATTCAGGGAGCCTATATTTGGGTGGTAGCGGGATCAACTCGTACTCGTTGAGGTACGGCTTGGAATAGCCGATTGCCCTCCTTTTCGGCACCATGCCGAACTGGTCTCTCAAGATTGTACTGATCTGATCCGCGGTGCTGGCTGCAGGAGTCGAACTCTGAAGATTCGCCGGAGTGGCACACTTAGCCAGCCACGCTTGCTTTTCAAGCTCTGAGCCAACTGCAGGAGTTGAGCTCTGGAGGTTCGTCGGAGTGGCATACTTAGCTAGCCACGTCTGCTTCTCAAGATCTGTTCCCGAAGTTCCTCCTGCTGTTCCAGAAGTTCCTGCTGTTGCAGTCTGGTTCGGGAGTGCCCGATTCTTGCGAGTCCGGCACGTATGTGCACGTGTATCCGTGAGGGATCTCCTTAGGCGCCTCATACAAGAACCGGTAATCACTAGGGTCACCACCGATCTTGTAGACGACGTATGCCGGTGGACTCGGCACTTCGGTGCTGCCAACGCGAATGGCGGTGGTGGTCGGGACTGGAGTGGCATCTCTCCTTGGTGAGTCCCTAGAGCTGGTCCCGACGGAGAGTGCGATGCCTCATGATTTCCTGGATCACCCGAAGGGCGACACGCTCCAAAGTGTTCACCGAGGCTCTCGGAATGGCGGTGCAGCGAATGAGCCACCATGAAATTAATCTCCCGACGTAGAGACCTGGTGCGTTCTTCGACGGGGCGGACAGGTCCACTCCATCGAGCGCGCCTTCAGGTGAGAACCCTTTCCACCGATGCCGTGTGAGCGGGTTCTCTGGAAAGAGCCGATGAGGTCGGCTTCGAGGATAGCTTTGACCTCGTCATACTTCTTCTTGAGCTCCTCAGTCAAATCTTCATACGTGACTGGAGTACCTTCCGCCATCTCAGATATAGATGGCGATGCAGTTGATGTCGAAGACGGTCCCACCGGGCGTGCCAGAATGTGTTGCGGTCAGAAACCCACCGGCGAGCAGCGACGGGCAACACAGTAGAGCCGGGAGGCTCCCAGGACTGCGGCTGGCCCTGGTCCCTCGAGCGACGGCCCGCAAAGCCTCGGCACGCACGTCCGATGCTTGGTGCAAGGGCGTGCCACCCGACCTATACCTGGTCGGGAAGGTGATGGATTTGCTTCGCTTAGTTTCCTGCATGGCATACACGTAAACATTAAATACGAGCCTCGATCGGCTCTCAGGTTGTCCTGTGAATCGGCTCAAGGAGCCGATCCACCCATGATTCGTACGAGGTGTACGATCACATGGTGGTCCTTCTTGATCAATATAAAGCTAAAACGACCTACTACGATTTAGGGTTTTCACCACATAATCGGAACATCCTACGCGTGATTGAGCCTGGCGGCCACGCACGGTGATCATAAACCGACCCTAGACAAGGCCTAAAAACCAACATGAAGTTGATCCCCGGAACATCCTGTCTAGGGCTAGCAAACTACACCCTACGTGCCACTGGATCCTTCAACCCGTTTGCAAGGCCTAACTATGCAGATATTAAACTAATCCTTGAAGAACAAGGAGCAATCATAACGGATCGGATCTACTAAATAATGATCAATCAAGGTGTCGCCCTTACACCTAAGATAGGTGTAAGGGCGGCTAGACGTCTAGGGGTTGCACGGACGAAAGCATATGATACGATGAAACAATGCTAACCCTAACACATCTATGATAACTACGTTGTTCGCCATCAACAAGGCTTCAGCACGAGCAACGCATGAACAACGAATAAACGTGTACTGCCTAGATCGCAAGATGCGATCTAGGCAGCATGATGCTTATCCGGAAGAAACCCTCGAAACAAGGGAGTTGGCGATGCGCCTAGATTGATTTGTGATGAACGTGATTGTTGTTTATTTCAGAAACCCTAGATACATATTTATAGTCCGTAGACTTTCTAACGTGGGAATAATCCCAACCGTGCACGAGCCAAATTCTATCTAACCGACACGTATCCTACTATATTTACAGATACATGGGCAAACTAGCCCAAACTTTGTATACAAGGCCGATTCATGTATTTCTTCCATGTATATTCTTCAAGCCCATCTTAATCGCGGCCCACCTCTGATCCGGTCAAATTCTGGTGATAACAATGACGTGAACATGCATAGAACCTCCTACATATGTTCATTCCTTCGAAAGCAGCGGCTTTCTCCGATAGTCGTGTGTGGATGCGGCAATGCTAGGCCAAATTGGCATACGTCGCAAGCCTCCTCCGTGCTAGATCAACAACTGTCTTACCCACATAGTCCACCTCAGGCTACTGAACATCTGCGAAAATAGCCTCAAATCTAAACTAGGAACGATATATTTAAAATTTCCTAAATTGGAATCCAATTACATGGGTGTGAAATTTATACAACCATTTACAAGGGAGTCTGACATTTTTTTACCTCGACTTGTTAAAGCCATAAGCCATCATAATCTTTTTGCCAGCACTAGACACTTCACTTGGCCAGGCGATATTTTATTTCTCACTCACTACTTGCAGAAAGGGGTTGGAGCAATAAATCTAACCTTCTCACAAAAGTTTGGCCTAAACTAAATATTTTCCAAATTTTCTGCCGATTCTATCTCCTTTTGGTATTGTCACACCCTCTGGCGCTAAGGTATAATGGGCTACCACTGGAGCTGTTGGCGATTGCTGAATAAAATATATTACCTAACGTTTTTTATCATTTTGGACTTTTAGAATGATTGACTAGTGCACTAATTAATTTTATATTGCATCATAGCCAACATGTTTAGGTTCATGACCTTACTCCCTAGTATTGAAGAACAGATTATGCGGCTTAGGGCATCTCCAGCGGCGCGACGCATTTCGGACGTCCGAAATGTCCGTTTGCGTCGCGCGGCGGACGCTCGACAGACCATTTTTGTCCGCGCGTCCGTTTGCACCTAGGGGTGGCTCCAGCGGGCCGACGCATTTTCGCGTTTGCATCAATTTATGAAGTTTCCAAACAACAAAATAAGGAAATCAACAAATTCATAGTTATTACATTTAAAAGTCGACATGAAAATAAGATAGTATTTCTCTAGGCATGATCTTCATGGCCAGTCAATGTCCACTGATGCTCAATTAGATCCGTTTGCAGCTGTTTGGAGACGTTCTCGTCACTGACTTCTACATTCCTATGTAGATAGTCCTGCCAAGATGAAGCTCCAGGAAGTGGCGCAACCAGCTCACCTTGGAAATCCCATTGGTTCTCATTGCGGCCATCAGGACGCTCGTTCTCAATGATCATGTTGTGCATGATCACGCAGCATGTCATCACCTCATGCATGGTCTTCAGCGACCATGTTCTTGCCGGGTGACGGACAATTGCCCACCGAGCTTGGAGCACACCAAATCCGCGCTCCACATCTTTTCTGCAAGCCTCTTGCATCTTGGCAAACCTCCTCGTCTTCTCGGAGTTTGGATTACGGACAGTCTTCACCAATGTGGCCCAGTCAGGGTAGATGCCATCAGCAAGATAATATGGCTTGTCATATGCATTTCCATTGATCTCATAGCTCACCCGGGGTGCTTTACCTTGCATGAGCCTGTTGAAAACCGGTGATCGGTGCAACACATTGATGTCATTGTTGGAACCGGCCATGCCAAAGAATGAATGCCAAATCCATAAATCTTGAGATATGACAGCTTCAAGAATGACAGTTGTTCTCTCCTCATGCCCGCTGTACGCACCCTGCCATCCAAATGGACAGTTTTTCCACTGCCAGTGCATGCAATCTATGTTGCCAATCATTCCTGGCAAGCCTCTAGTCTCGTTGATAGACAGGAGCCGCCTTGTATCCTCAACAGTTGGCTCCCTACAGTAATACTCTCCGAACACGGCAATCACGGCTCGGCAAAACCTGTACATGGCCTCAAGACAGGTGCTCTCACCCATTCGAAGATACTCATCGAATATATCCGCAGCCATTCCATATGAGAGCATGCGAATAGCCGTGGAGCATTTTTGGTAGGAGGTGAAGCCTAACGCACCTGTTGCATCGCGCCTGCATTGAAAGTAGGGGTCGTAGTTTCTGACGCCCCGTAGAATGACCAAGAACAGGTCCCTTGACATCCTGTATCGGCGCCAGAAATATTTTTCCGGGAAGATCGGATTGGTGAGGTGGAAGTAGTCCTTGTGGAGGCGGGCCTGCCCTTCCACTCTGTTGCGCGGCAGGTTTTTGGAGCGCCCCTTCACAGATCCCCGGTGCTGCGGCCCCGGGTTAGAGGTGAACTCGTGGATCATGCACTAGTAGGAAAACCCTTATAGGCAAAGCTTAGTTCTGTGGCGCACCGTTTTGAATGCGCCACAGAAACTTATTTTGTGGCGCACCAGGAAGTGTGCGCCACAAAAATAGCTTATTTTTGTGGCGCATGGCTGAACCGTGCGCCACAGAAATTATGTGGGGCCCACATTCTGCCACCACGAATTATTAGGGTAGGTATTTCTGTGGCGCACAATGCTTGCTGCGCCACAGAAATAACTATTTCTGTGGCGCACTGGCTCTGGTGCGCCATAGAAGTAGTTATTTCGTGGCGCACCGGCTCGGTGCGCCACGAAGTAGTTATTTCGTGGCGCACTTGTGCCGGTGCGCCACGGAATTAGGGTAAGTTATATCATCCCCGTACCCCTCCCCTCCCCTCCCCTCCCCACGCCCGTACGTTCACCTCCCCTCCCCTCTCCCCGCCGCCGCCGCCATGGTCGTCGCACCGGCCGTCGCCGCCGCCGCCTCCTTCCTCCGCGAGGGCCGCATGCCGCCACGCTCCACCCATCCCCGCCACCTGCAGCACAAGCCGCCGCGGCGTGGAGGAGGAGGGGCCGCCGCATGGAGGAGGAGGGGCCGCCGCGTCAAGGAGGAGGAGCCGCCGCGTCTTCCTCCTCCTCCACCCCTCGCCGTCGTCGTCAACCTCCTCCTCCACCCCTATCGTCGGTGAGCTCCACCTCTCCCCTCCCCTCCCTCCTCCTCCACCCCTGCCGTCGTCGTCAACCTCCTCCTCGATCCACCCCTAGCGTCGGTGAGCTCCACCTCTCCCCTCCCCTCCCTCTTCCTCTACCCCCGCTCCGGATGTGTTGATGTTGTGCTCGATCTGGATGCTGTTGTGCTGCTGTTGTTCTCTGGATGTTGATGCTGCTCTGGACAAAATTACAGAGAGGATGATGTTGTGCTCGATCTGGGTGCTGTTGTGCTGCTGTTGTGGTCATCATGAATAAAAACAGTCAAACATTCTTTTTGTTTTACTGTGCTGTTAGCTATATATTTTTTCTATGCTAGCTCTGCCTGTGTGATGCTTGTGTTTTGGAGCAAGCAGCTGGCATGGCATGTGAGAGAGAGAGCATGAGAGAGTTCTTGGGGGCAGAGATGATGGCAACATCAGCACTGGTCCTGCATTGGTCCTGCTTTGAATTAGTAAGATCAAGTAGTGGCTTGAGTTCCTGTTGGTAACCAATACCAACAGAGAGCTACTTCATTTTGTCCCTGGTTGCCTCCTTAATTGATCCTCGCTTTGAATTTCTTTTAAGGACTCTAGCTAGATTAGAGGGGAAAAAGATTGCTGATTTGTTGCCTATGATAATGGATCATCAAATGTTTCCCTTTGTCCCCGGTTGCCTCCTTAATTGATGCCTTATGATCCAAATGATCCAAGTCCCTTGCATGATCCCATTTGTCCCTAATGTTGCTTAATTAAGATGAATAAATTCCCTCTAATCACCATTTGGAGATCAAGACTAGTTCTTGATATCCATTAGCTAGACTCCAATATTAAAAATGTCTCCCAAATATGGAGACAAACATTTTAACATTACCCCAATGTTATTTCTCTCAAATTGACAGTTTCGATGGTATGCTTGCTCCTCACTCGTACTTTATCAATTCCCTACTGATCCTAAGTACCCATGAATATCTGGTGGTGTTCTTCTCGTTGTTTAGTTACTTGTCAACACATGTGTTTGCATGTGTGTGTGAGCTGCTTGTAGTGTCACTTGACTATTCAAGTTTCAATGTTGGTTACTTTTCCTCTAGTGCAAGAAATGGTTGAGCAGATGTTTATCCACTTGTTGGCCTTTATTCTTGGGTAGCTCAAAGTGTCATGCACTTACTCGGATCATCAAATGTTTCCCTTAATTTGTCCCTGGTTGCCTCCTTAATTGATGCCTTATGATCCAAATTACTATATTATTGGATTGAGTGATATGGCTACTTGCTTGTTTGCTCTCCAAATGCTATATATGTGTATTTGACCATGCTTATGATGGATTTCTTTTAAGGACTCTAGCTAGATTAGAGGGGAAAAAGTTGTCTGCTTTGTTGCCTATGATAATGGATCATCAAATGTTTCCCTTTGTCCCTGGTTGCCTCCTTAATTGATGCCTTATGATCCAAATGACCCAAGTCCCTTGCATGATCCCATTTGTCCCTAATGTTGCTTAAGATGAATAAATTCCCTCTAATCACCATTTGGAGATCAAGACTAGTTCTTGATTTCCATTAGCTAGACTCCAATATTAAAAATGTCTCCCAAATATGGAGACAAACATTTTAACATTACCCCAAGTGATTTACTTGTCGATGATTAGATGGTTGGTCGATCACTCGTACACTCGGGGGTGGAGCAAGTGAGGCTTGGTGTGATGGCACAAATATCAATATCTTGTGCATCCTACCTGGCCTCACTTACTCCATCTCTCGGATGTTAATATTTGTTTCGACCAACAAAGTATGAGGCATTCCATTTAGTTGATACCACTTGGCTCTTTCTTCCATTTTAGTGCCGATGATTAGAATGTTCGGTCAATCTGTACACTCCGGGGTGTCGCTAGTGAGCCTGGTGTGATGGCACAAATATCAATCTCTTGTGCATCCTACCTGGCCTCACTAACGCCATCCCGGGATGTTCATATTTGTTTCGACCAACAAAGTATGAGGCATTCCATTTAGTTCATACTAGCTACTTCTTAATTGCATTGGCCTTTCTTCCATTTTAGTGCCGATGATTAGAATGTTTGGTCACCTATACGCCGCAATATACTTTGTAGACGAGCCCCCTTTCCCTGGCCGCCGTTCCGTGAACGAGTCCTTGATGAGACAACAACGCCGACATGCCTCTCCGGCGCAGCACCACTTTTCTTCTCTCGCCGTCCGGTACGTGAACGAGTCCTTAATGCCAAGACGGTGCCAGCCTCCCTAGCATCATGCCGACCCCTGTTGTCGCGCTTCGGGCCGTGTCGATCATGCGCCCTGCACTCTTCGCCTTCTTGTCCGGTGAACTAATAGACTAATCGTTGGAATAAGGAAGCCGATGACGGCCGATCGCAATTTAATCTTGCGACCGGCTGTCATCGGTTTCCTTATTCCAACGATCAGCCTATTGGTTCACCGGGCAAGAAGGCGAACGATGCAGGCGCGGGACACACGGCTTGAAGCGCGGCAACACGGCCCGGCATAATGCTGGGCAGGCCGGCACGGTCTTTGCATCAAGGACTCGTTCACCTGGACAGCGAGGGACCGGCGTGGTTCTGCGCCGGAGATGCGGATCGGCGTTGTTGTGTCGTCAAGCACCCGTTGACGGAACGCCGACCGGGGAAAGGGGGCCCTTCTGCAAAGTATTTGTGTTGACCAACAATGTATGAGGCACATATTCTATTTTGTCATTCCATTTGCTTTGAGATTTTCAAAATGCCGATGATTAAAATGTTTGGTCACCGTACACTTGGGGGTGGCGTAAGTGAGCCTGGTAAGATAGCACAAATATCAATCTCTTGTGCATCCTACCCGGCCTCGCTTACCCCATCCCTAAATGTTAATATTTGTGTTGACCAACAATGTATGAGGCACTTATTCCATTTTGTCATTCCATTTGCTTTGAGATTTTCAAAATGCCGATGATTAAAATGTTTGGTCACCGTACACTTGGGGGTGGCGTAAGTGAGCTCTGGTAGGATAGCACAAATATCAATCTCTTGTGCATCGGACTTGGTCTCACCGACGCCATCTCTAAATGTTAATATTTGTGTTGACCAACAATGTATGAGGCACTTATTCCATTTTGTCATTCCATTTGCTTTGACATTTTCAAAATGCCGATGATTAAAATGTTTGGTCACCGTACACTCGGGGGCGGCGTAAGTGAGTCTGGTAAGATAGCACAAATATCAATCTCTTGTGCATCGGACTTGGTCTCACTTACACCGTCCCTGAATGTTAAT
Organism: Lolium rigidum; assembly: GCF_022539505.1. Taxonomy (NCBI): domain Eukaryota; kingdom Viridiplantae; phylum Streptophyta; class Magnoliopsida; order Poales; family Poaceae; genus Lolium; species Lolium rigidum. The sequence continues at coordinate 382,467,823 of NC_061510.1, forward strand.
ATTTGTGTTGACCAACAATGTATGAGGCATTTATTCCATTTCTCTTGTACATCGGATACTTGTTGGTCTCACTTTCTTCCATTTTCATCATAGTAGGAACTGGATGGAAGGACCCCGATGCAAGCGAGCCCGGTGGGTAGAGATGACGGAGCAAAGGAGGAACCGGATGAAGACTACTTTGTATCTCGAAATTGTGAATTTTGTATGAATTAAGAGTTGTATGCAAAACATTTGACACTTGCCACTATATATGTATCTCGATCGGGCTCTAAGTAATGTGATGATGATGTCTATGTTATATCTGTGCAATGTACATGATATTTATATTATATCTGAATGTTGCTGTATATAACCTGTGTATCTCGTATTGTGTATCCGTATTGCTGTGTATAAACTGTATATGTATACCAGGCAGCACAAAATCGTGTATAATACAAGCAAATTCTGTGGCGCACTAAGAAGCAATTCCGTGGCGCACCCTTTCTCGTGGCGCACCTAAGAACAAGTGCGCCACGAAACCTTATTTTTGTGGCGCACAATCAGGTGCGCCACAGAAAGCTTATTTTTGTGGCGACGTTTCTGTGGCGCACCACCCGTGCGCCACAGAATCAAATTTTCGTGCGCCACTGATGAGGCTTTTCCTACTAGTGATGGAGGCCGCAGTAGTTGCCAATGTCTGCGTCGACTCAACGAACTCCTCGTCGGAAGAGGAGTCGACGACCTCCGCGCGGAACTTGTCCAACATCTGCCACATGTCCATCTGCGTGGGTACAAACTGCGGATCAATGGCCGCGCACAATAGCGCCGAAAACACGAGCAGAAACCTACCGGCGCAATTGACCGAACAGGTCGTGGGCGGCGCGGAAGGGCGGCGCAACCGGGAGCGTTTCGCCGAAAACAGCCGGCAGGTACGCGGCGGAGCCAAGCCCGAGTATGCTCCCGCTCTCCCGCGCGGCAAGAACGCAGCCGGCGGCGGCTACTGCGGCGCTGCGGCCGGACGGCGGCGGATGGGGTTGGGGTGGTGGCGACGCACTAGGGCAGCAAAGAAGGGGAAAAAGACGCAAATCAAAGCGGTCGATTTCGCTGTCCCTGACATGCGGGACCGGGTAAGAAATGGAGGACGCTCCGTGCGACCGCCGAGCGTCCGCGGAGACGCAAACCTGGCGCATATTTGGGCCAGGTTTGCGTCTCCGCGGACAGCCTGGTCACATTGTGTCGCCCCGCTGGAACAGGTCCCAGACGCATTTCCGGTCACGGCGGACACAAACGGTCGCTCAGCGTCCGTTTACGTCGCGCTGCTGGAGATGCCCTTACATGATACCCACGGTAAGGACGGTAAGGGAGTGTTCAAATTAATTTATAGTGCTATCACGGCCATACCATCAAACCAATTGGTGTACCGAAAAGAATCATAACTCATTAAATTTACTGAAAGAGTTTTGTCTAAATGGCCACCAGAAGAATATAGGCTTAAATTCTCAAGCCTTTGCGATATAAACATCATATAGAACCATAGTCTAATTACCGAGTTGATCAAGACAAACCGTCCCTCGGGTGACAAAAGCTTCTCGATCAAGATTTGGACTTTTGGCTATCACACAAATCACAAATGGATACAGACTGACATATGGATTTGAGTTCTTGGTGTGGATTTAGGTGAATGACATGTAAACATAAGCAAAAGTCCAAAGTGGGGTACTGATCTGCGGAAGCAGCATTTCCATCTCTCTCACGGAAACAACCTATTGACCGACATCACCCTCTTTTGCCTGCAGCCGGTTGACCGTTTGACCGATAACTATAGGCAGACTGAGTACCACAGTCATGTTCCCAATCCTGTCGGTGAGCAACTGGGCGACATGCATAGCCACTTTCAATAAGAATATCAATGCATTTTTTCCCTCAAAAAAAGAATATCAATGCATTTTTTTGTGAAACTAATTTTTATGTGAATGAACTTCGCGATGGGTCGTACATGTTTTTATGGTTTGAAAAAGAGAGACCCTCAGTTAAAAATAACTGAGAGAATACAACGTCATGATACTTGCTCGTTTTGTAAATATGTTTTTTGACTAATTTCATGTGAATAAGGCATCTCCAACAGGCCCGACACATTTCGGACACCTAAAATGGTCGCAGCGTCTGTTTACGTCAGACTGTGGATACAAAAATTGTCTTTTTGACCGTGCGTCCGTTTGCGTCTAGGTGTGCTCCCCGCGAGGCGACTCGTTTTTTTAACATATTTTTCATTCAGTTCAAATGCATAATGTACGTACTAAAAACAAGAAGGAAGAACAAGGGCCTAGACAATTTGTTGCCCCTCGGGGCGGTTGACAGCCCGGCCCCGTTGTTGCCTCCCTCCCTCCTCATTAGCTTCTCTGCCACTCGCCGCTCCATCTGTTGTGCGGTCGCCAGAGCTCGGTCAGCCGCCGCATCCTCCAGTAGCCGTTGCCGCATTGCCTCGTTGATGGCATCCTCGCTCGAATTCATCATCGTCGGACTCGTCCTCTGCAGCCACCGCCTCCCTGCAGCGCTCCTGCTCCGTGTCGAACGCCGCGTGGGCCGCCCACTCCTCCTCTGCCTCCTACTCCCAGCCATGAACTTCGCGTCCATCACTAGTAGAAAATCTCTCATGCGTACCGGTTCCAGAGGGGCATTCGTACCGGTTTTGCAACCGGTACAAATTATTCGGCACTAAAGCCCCCCCCCTTTCGTACCGGTTGCTTACGAACCGGTATAAAACGGGCCTCCACGTGGGCCACCAGGAGAGCTCAGGGCTAAGGATCTTTGGTACCGGTTGGTAATACGAACCGGTACCAAAGGTTACCCCAGCGGCAGGGAATTTGCCCAAATCTCTGCCGCGGCAGAGAATTGGTTTTTTAGGGTTTTTGGAGTTAAAATGGTGGAGAAAAATGGTGGAGAAAAATAAAGATTATTAATCTTGTTAATCTTGTTAAAATGGTGGAGAAAAATAAAGATTATTGGAGTGTGAGAGGTGGAGAAAAATTTAGAGTGTGAGGAAGAAGAGAAAAATGAGAGCCACAGCAGGGGGCTCGGGCGATCTGGGCGATTTGATATGGCTGGGTACCCTTTGGTACCGGTTCGTGTTACGAACCGGTACCAAAGGTCCAGCCCGGGCCCCACCACGCGTCTGAATTTTGGCCGAAGACCTTTCGTACCGGTTCCTAACACGAACCGGTACGAAAGCCCCTACCAAACCGGTACCAAAGCTCCTCGCCCACCTGAGTCCTCAAACCGGTACAAATGGCCCCATGGTACCGGTTCGTAAGGGAACCGGTACCAATGGCTTAGATGGATGAGAGGTTTTCTACTAGTGCATGGCCGCATCGTTGTCCGCGCTATCGTAGTTCTCCTCATCGGAGCTGTCGGTCCGGAGAGGTGGAGTCGAAGGTGGGGACGGAGAAAGTAAATAGTTTGTATTTATGCATCCGCAATACTACTGCACTACACCTGTAACATGTACTAACATGCTACCATATACTATTCGAATTAATGTGCATTTGAAGAAAGTTTCTTTCTGCTGGTGTTGCATAAATGGCTTCCTCTACAGCTTGTTACTATTGAGATCTTAGTAATGCACACGTCCCCACTGGCTATTGTGTTGTAGATCTGTACAGTGGAATATGTAAAAAACATGAACTGCAATCTACAATACAATTTCCTTTTTGCCGATTAATTGTACAACAACCATAATGCATCCGGCTTTCTTTTCAACTACTCACTCTATTTACCAATGAGTGTATTTCTAGATTTTGTCCTAAGTCAAAGTATTGACATTTGAAAGAAGTTGTAGCAAAATAGTATTATGACATGAATCTATTATATTATGAATTTATATTTTAAGATGGATCTAGACATACTAATTTTGTGTTATAAATATTGCTACATTTTTTTATGGAGTATGAAGTTGATTAAGTTTTAGAAAGTTTGACTTATGACAAAAACTAAATGCACACTTATTCACAGATGAGGGAGTACATGCTATTTTTCTATATTTTTACAAGATAGCACGAGTGTAAAACTATAGCCGAGTGGTGTTTTGGAACATGGGAGCATATGCTCCCTCTATTTTGAAATGCATATTTCACATATTTTGAATTTCAAAAAAAATGAAACCAAAAATTCGCATGTAAATCTTCTCGTGCTACACGCTCACAAAATTGTTTCATAAAAAATCGACTTATCATGTGACGTGTGTAAAAAAGACAAAACGCGGTGCTAAAAATAATGCTTTTCACAAGATATGTTTTCTCTTTTTTATATAGACCACAAAAAATATTGGTTTTTCGTGAAACTTGACGAGCGCACATATATTACGAAGATGTACATGTAAAAAAATTTGTTAATTTTTTTTGACATTTCGAAATATGAATTTTTGGTAGAGGGTGCATACGCACCCGGGAGCCAAATTGAATTTCCGATTAGTAATTATTTGAGTTATTTCCGTGATACAAAGTATATAAACAATTTATATCTTGCAGTTGGACAGGAAGAACCGTCCAGTAATGCATGCCAACAAAGTCAATATTAAACGCGTTGCAATAACGTTCCTACTAGTCCAGGACAAGATAGCAACAGTAACATTTTGACATGTACCTACCTCACATAGGCATGAACGATCTCGTGTACGCGACTCTTCCGGTGGTAATACGCACGTACGTGTCTCTATACTAAAGTGTGCAGTACTTGTCGGCCCTTTTTGCAACTACATGAAGATCGAAGCTAGCACGGATGCAACAAGATTTTGTACTCGCGTTCCGGCAAACGCTTGCATTGCATGTCGATCGACACAGGACGCTACAGAACTCCGAATCGTTTGCGTGGTGCTACATGCAAAGGCATACATCAAACAAACTAGACCGGCCTGTGACGTGCTGCAGTGTCTCGTAAGAGAGGCTAGATAGGGAGAATAAAGTGCATGCATCGACGTGACCTTCGTATTTATACCTTACGTTACGTACGTACACAACGGCGGCCGGCCCCTGCCAGCACTTTTCCAATGAGATATCAACGTCAACGAATAGTTTCCGTTTCGTTATCGCATGCATGTAATAATACTCGTATTTATATTCTGCTAGTCCCTCACTTCTCGTGAGCTATTATTTGGGCAGAGTTGAAGATGAGATGTGTGCAGCAAGCCAGCAAGGGCTAGTATAGTAGGGGTATAAATTTCATGCAAGTAGATTTAAAGCCCGGTCCATCAGCTGCCGTTTGCAGGCTGTTCCTGTAGAGAGCTTAGTTCAGTACAGTGTTGACGTGACAAGCTGTGCAGAAATATATGCACACACACATTTTCTCTCCTTATAGAGATCATCCTATGCGAGTACAACAAAAGCTGGAACAAACGGTCCAGGGTTTGACACGAGTAAAATAACTTGTTGCCTATGAGAATATACAAACCCATCTCCAGCGGACGACACCAAATAGTGATCCATTCGGTCACATTCTATCCCTTTGGATTGACCTCTGGATAGAATTTAGTCGTTGTCGGCCTGTTAGGGCATCTCCAACGGGGCCACCCATTCCGTGCCCGCGCGTTCGGATGGGTCCAGCCGGACAAAAACCCGGCTCAACGCGGGGACGCACCGCAAAGCGGACGGCCGCGGCGTCCGGAACGACGCAAACCCGGCCCAAATCTAGGCCGGGTTTGCGTGGCCGCGGATGGCACGCGGCGTCCTCGCGTGTCCGCCCTGTCCGCGTGGCTGGCCCACCTGTCGGTGCCCCAGTCCTATTAAATGTGGACTGGGGAAGGGGACTGTCTCTATCCAGTCCCCACTTTCCACTCCGGCCGCACGCGCGAGCTCGAAGTTTCCGCGCCGCCATGGCCCCGAAGCGCGAGTTCGAGCCGTCCGCCAATGACCACGAGGCCGGCAGCAGCTGATGGCGTGTATTTCACACGTTCGTTGGGCAACCCCAAGAGGAAGGTATGATGCGCACAGCAGCAAGTTTTCCCTCAGAAAGAAACCAAGGTTTATCGAACCAGGAGGAGCCAAGAAGCACGTTGAAGGTTGATGGCGGCGGGATGTAGTGTGGCGCAACACCGGAGATTCCGGCGCCAACGTGGAACCCGCACAACACAACCAAAGTACTTTGCCCCAACGAAACAGATGAGGTTGTCAATCTCACCGGCTTGCTGTAACAAAGGATTAACCGTATTGTGTGGAAGATGATTGTTTGCGAGAGAAAATAGTAAAAACAAGTATTGCAGCAGATTTGTATTTCAAGTATTAAAGAATGGACCGGGGTCCACAGCTCACTAGAGGTGTCTCTCCCATAAGATAAAAGCATGTTGGGTGAACAAATTACAGTCGGGCAATTGACAAATAGAGAGGGCATAACAATGCACATACATGACATGATAAGTATAGTGAGATTTAATTGGGCATTACGACAAAGTACATAGACCGCCATCCAACCGCATCTATGCCTAAAAAGTCCACCTTCAGGTTATCATCCGAACCCCTTCCAAGTATTAAGTTGCAAAGCAACAGACAATTGCATTAAGTATGGTGCGTAATGTAATCAACAACTACATCCTCGAACATAGCGCCAATGTTTTATCCCTAGTGGCAACAAGCACAACACAACCTTAGAACTTTCTCGTCACCGTCCCGGTGTCAATGCAGGCATGAACCCACTATCGAGCATAAATACTCCCTCTTGGAGTTAAAAGTAAAAAACTTGGCCAGAGCCTCTACTAGAAACGGAGAGCATGCAAGATCATAAACAACACATGTGTAATAACTTGATAATTAACATGACATGGTATTCTCTATCCATCGGATCCCGACAAACACAACATAGAGTATTACAGATAGATGATCTTGATCATGTTAGGCAGCTCACAAGATCCAACAATGAGGCATAATGAGGAGAAGACAACCATCTAGCTACCGCTATGGACCCATAGTCCAGGGGTGAACTACTCACTCATCACTCCGGAGGCGACCATGGCGGTGTAGAGTCCTCCGGGAGATGAATCCCCTCTCCGGCGAGGTGCCGGAGGAGATCTCCGGAATCCCCCGAGATGGGATCGGCGGCGGCGGCGTCTCGCAAGGTTTTCCGTATCGTGGTTTTTCGCATCGGGGGTTTCGCGACGGAGGCTTTAAGTAGGCGGAAGGGCGAGTCGGGGGCCGGACGAGGGGCCACACCATAGGCGGCGCGGGCCCCCCGGGCCGCGCCGGCCTATGGTGTCGCCACCTCGTGGCCCCACTTCGTGTGTTCTTCGGTCTTCCGGAAGCTCCGTGGAAAAATAGGCCCCCGGGTCTTCGTTTCGTCCAATTCCGAGAATATTTCGTTACTAGGATTTCTGAAACCAAAAACAGCAGTAAAACAGGAACCGGCACTTCGGCATCTTGTTAATAGGTTAGTTCCGTAAAATGCACGAATATGACATAAAGTGTGCATAAAACATGTAGGTATCATCAATAATATGGCATAGAACATAAGAAATTATCGATACGTCGGAGACGTATCAAGCATCCCCAAGCTTAGTTCTGCTCGTCCCGAGCGAGTAAAACGATAACAAAGATAATTTCTGAAGTGATATGCCATCATAACCTTGATCATACTATTTGTAAACATATGTAGTGGATGCAGCGATCAAAACAATGGTAATGACATGAGTAAACAAGTGAATCATAAAGCAAAGACTTTTCATGAATAGTACTTCAAGACAAGTATTAATAAGTCTTGCATAAGACTTAACTCATAAAGCAATAAATCAAAGTAAAGGCATTGAAGCAACACAAAGGAAGATTAAGTTTCAGCGGTTGCTTTCAACTTGTAACATGTATATCTCATGGATAATAGTCAACATAGAGTAATATAACAAGTACAATATGCAAGTATGTAGGAATCAATGCACAGTTCACACAAGTGTTTGCTTCTTGAGGTGGAGAGAAATAGGTGAACTGACTCAACATAAAAGTAAAGAGAATGGTCCTTCAAAGAGGAAAGCATCGATTGCTATATTTGTGCTAGAGCTTTTATTTTGAAAACATGAAACAATTTTGTCAACGGTAGTAATAAAGCATATGAGTTATGTACATTATATCTTACAAGTTGCAAGTCTCATGTATAGTATACTAATAGTGCCCGCACCTTGTCCTAATTAGCTTGGACTACCGGATCTTTGCAATGCACATGTTTTGACCAAGTTTCACAATGGGGTACCTCCATGCCGCCTGTACAAAGGTCTAAGGAGAAAGCTCGCATTTTGGATTTCTCGCTTTTGATTATTCTCAACTTAGACATCCATACCGGGACAACATGGACAACAGATAATGGACTCCTCTTTAATGCATAAGCATGTGGCAACAATTATTATTCTCGTATGAGATTGAGGATATATGTCCAAACCGAAACTTCCACCATGAATCATGGCTTTAGTTAGCGGCCCAAAGTTCTTCTCTAACAATATGCATGCTCCAACCATGAAGGTGGTAGATCTCTCTTGCTTCGTACAAGACGGACATGCATAGCAACTCACATGATATCCAACAAAGAATAGTTGATGGCGTCCCCGTAAACATGGTTATCGCACAACAAGCAACTTAATAAGAGATAAAGTGCATAAGTACATATTCAATACCACAATAGTTTTTAAGCTATTTGTCCCATGAGCTATATATTGCAAAGGTGAATGATGGAATTTTAAAGGTAGCACTCAAGCAATTTACTTTGGAATGGCGGATAAATACCATGTAGTAGGTAGGTATGGTGGACACAAATGGCATAGTGGTTGGCTCAAGTATTTTGGATGCATGAGAAGTATTTCCTCTCGATACAAGGTTTAGGCTAGCAAGGTTATTTGAAACAAACACAAGGATGAACGGTACAGCAAAACTCACATAAAAGACATATGGTAAACATTATAAGACTCCATACCGTCTTCCTTGTTGTTCAAAACTCAATACTAGATATTATCTAGACTCTAGAGAAACCAAATATGCAAACCAAATTAGCAAGCTCTAAGTGTTTCTTCATTAATGGGTACAAAGTATATGATGCAAGAGCTTAAACATGAGCACAACAATTGCCAAGTATCAAATTATCCAAGACATTTTAGAAATTTACTACATGTAGCATTTTCCAATTCCAACCATATAACAATTTAACGAAGATGAAACTTCGCCATGAATACTATGAGTAAAGCCTAAGGACATATTTGTCCATATGCAACAGCGGAGCGTGTCTCTCTCCCATAAAGTGAATGCTAGGATCCATTTTATTCAAACAAAACAAAAAACAAAAACAAACCGACGCTCCAAGCAAAGTGCATAAGATGTGACGGAATAAAAATATAGTTTCAGTGGGAGGAACCCGATAATGTTGTCGATGAAGAAGGGGATGCCTTGGGCATCCCCAAGCTTAGACGCTTGAGTCTTCTTATAATATGCAGGGGTGAACCACCGGGGCATCCCCAAGCTTAGAGCTTTCACTCTCCTTGATCATATTGCATCATACTCCTCTCTTGATCCTTGAAAACTTCCTCCACACCAAACTCGAAACAACTCATTAGAGGGTTAGTGCATAATAAAAATTCACATGTTCAGAGGTGACACAATCATTCTTAACACTTCTGGACATTGCATAAAGCTACTGGACATTAGTGGATCAAAGAAATTCATCCAACATAGCAAAAGAGGCAATGCGAAATAAAAGACAGAATCTGTCAAAACAGAACAGTCCGTAAAGATGGATTTTATTAGGCCACCAGACTTGCTCAAACGAAAATGCTCAAATTGAATGAAAGTTGCGTACATATCTGAGGATCATGCTCGTAAATTGGCGTAATTTTCTGAGCTACCTACAGGGAGATAGACCCAGATTCGTGACAGCAAAGAATTCTGAAACTGCGCAGTAATCCAAATCTAGTACTTACTTTTCTATCAAAGACTTTACTTGGCACAACAAAACATAAAACTAAGATAAGGAGAGGTTGCTACAGTAGTAAACAACTTCCAAGACACAAATATAAAACAAAATACTGTAGTAAAAACATGGGTTGTCTCCCATAAGCGCTTTTCTTTAACGCCTTTCAGCTAGGCGCAGAAAGTGTAACTCAAGTAACATCGAGAGATGAAGCATCAACATCATAATTTGTTCTAATGATAGAATTATAAGGTACCTTCATTCTCTTTCTAGGGAAGTGTTCCATACCTTTCTTGAGAGGAAATTGATATTTAATATTACCTTCCTTCATATCAATAGTAGCACCAACGGTTCGGAGAAAAGGTCTTCCCAATATAATGGGGCAAGATGCATTGCATTCAATATCCAAGACAACAAAATAAACGGGGACAAGGTTATTGTTAACCATAATATGAACATTATCAACTTTCCCCAAAGGTTTCTTTTTAGCATTATCAGCGAGATTAACATCCAAATAACAATTCTTCAATGGTGGCAAGTCAAGCATATCATAGACTTTTTTAGGCATAACAGAAATACTTGCACCAAGATCACATAAAGCATTACAATCAAAATCTTTGACTCTCATTTTAATGATGGGCTCCCAACCATCCTCTAGCTTTCTAGGAATAGAAGTTTCAAGTTTTAGTTTCTCTTCTCTAGCTTTTATGAGAGCATTTGTAATATGTTTTGTGAAAGCCAAATTTATAGCACTAGCATTGGGACTTTTAGCAAGTTTTTGTAAGAACTTTATAACTTCAGAGATGTGGCAATCATCAAAATCTAAATCATTACAATCTAAAGCAATGGGATTATCATCCCCAAGGTTGGAAAAAATTTCAGCAGTTTTATCACAAGCAGTTTCAGCTAATTTTGCGCGCTTTGCACTAGGAGTAGAAGCATTGCTAACACCAATTATTTTACCATTGATAGTAGGAGGTGCAGCAACATGTGAATCATTAGCATTGCTAGTGGTGGTAATAGTCCAAACTTTAGCTACATTTTCCTTTTTAGCTAGTTTTTCATTTTCTTCTCTATCCCACCTAGCACGCAGTTCAGCCATTAATCTTATATTCTCATTAATTCTAACTTGGATGGCATTTGCTGTAGTAACAATTTTATTTTCAATATCATCAGGTTTAGCAGCCATTTTATTAATTAAAGAAGATTGTGACGCAGTACATGTATGAGATTCGGTCTTCAGCATTTGCAAGTTTAGTTTGCAACCCAGAAATCTCCATATTTAAATTTTCAAGTTGATTTCCTATTTTCTTCAACAAGGTAGATTGTTCATTCATAGTTTTAGTAAACAATTTATTTTGCTCATACTGTGATTGCATAAAGCTCTTGGTGGACCTTTCAATTTCTAACATCTTTTCCTCATTAGGTGAAACATATCTACCATAAGAATTACCATTAGCAGGATGTGGTCTAGAATTTTGAGCAACCAATGAAGCTAACGGAACATTATTAGGATCAACATTAGTCCTACCATTAACAAGCATAGACATAATAGCATCAATCTTATCACTCAAGGAAGAGGATTCTTCAACAGAATTTACCTTCTTACCTTGTGGAGCTCTTTCCGTGTGCCATTCAGAGTAATTAACCATCATATTATCAAGAAGCTTTGTTGCTTCACCAAGAGTGATGGACATAAAGGTACCTCCAGCAGCTGAATCCAATAAATTCCGCGAAGAAAAATTTAGTCCTCGCATAGAAGGTTTGGATGATCATCCAAGTAGTCGATCCATGGGTTGGGCAATTTTTAACCAGAGATTTCATTCTTTCCCAAGCTTGAGCAACATGTTCATTATCCAATTGTTTAAAATTCATTATGCTACTCCTCAAAGATATAATTTTAGCAGGGGGATAATATCTACCAATAAAAGCATCCTTGCATTTAGTCCATGAATCAATACTATTCTTAGGCAGAGATAGCAACCAATCTTTAGCTCTTCCTCTTAATGAGAAAGGGAACAATTTTAATTTTATAATGTCACCATCTACATCTTTATACTTTTGCATTTCACATAGTTCAACAAAATTATTGAGATGGGCAGCAGCATCATCGGAACTAACACTGAGAAAATTGCTCTCGCATAACAAGATTAAGTAAAGCAGGTTTAATTTCAAAGAATTCTGCTGTAGTAGCAGGTGGAGCAATAGGTGTGCATAGGAAATCATTGTTATTTGTGCTAGTGAAGTCACACAACTTAGTATTTTCAGGGTTGGCCATTTTAGCAGTAGTAAATAAAGCAAACTAGATAAAGTAAATGCAAGTAAACTAATTTTTTTGTGTTTTTTTTTTATATAGCAAACAAGACAGTAAATAAAGTAAAGCTAGCAACTAATTTTTTTGTGTTTTGATATAATGCAGCAAACAAAGTAGTAAATAAAATAAAGCAAGACAAAAACAAAGTAAAGAGATTGAGAAGTGGAGACTCCCCTTGCAGCTTGTCTTGATCTCCCCGGCAACGGCGCCAGAAAAAGAGCTTGATGGCGTGTATTTCACACGTTCGTTGGGCAACCCCAAGAGGAAGGTATGATGCGCACAGCAGCAAGTTTTCCCTCAGAAAGAAACCAAGGTTTATCGAACCAGGAGGAGCCAAGAAGCACGTTGAAGGTTGATGGCGGCGGGATGTAGTGCGGCGCAACACCGGAGATTCCGGCGCCAACGTGGAACCTGCACAACACAACCAAAGTACTTTGCCCCAACGAAACAGATGAGGTTGTCAATCTCACCGGCTTGCCGTAACAAAGGATTAACCGTATTGTGTGGAAGATGATTGTTTGCAGAGAAAATAGTAAAAACAAGTATTGCAGCAGATTTGTATTTCAAGTATTAAAGAATGGACCGGGGTCCACAGTTCACTAGAGGTGTCTCTCCCATAAGATAAAAGCATGTTGGGTGAACAAATTACAGTCGGGCAATTGACAAATAGAGAGGGCATAACAATGCACATACATGACATGATAAGTATAGTGAGATTTAATTGGGCATTACGACAAAGTACATAGACCGCCATCCAACCGCATCTATGCCTAAAAAGTCCACCTTCGAGTTATCATCCGAACCCCTTCCAGTATTAAGTTGCAAAGCAACGGACAATTGCATTAAGTATGGTGCGTAATGTAATCAACAACTACATCCTCGGACATAGCGCCAATGTTTTATCCCTAGTGGCAACAAGCACAACACAACCTTAGAACTTTACGTCACTCGTCCCGGTGTCAATGCGGGCATGAACCCACTATCGAGCATAAATACTCCCTCTTGGAGTTAAAAGTAAAAACTTGGCCAGAGCCTCTACTAGAAACGGAGAGCATGCAAGATCATAAACAACACATGTGTAATAACTTGATAATTAACATGACATGGTATTCTCTATCCATCGGATCCCGACAAACACAACATAGAGTATTACAGATAGATGATCTTGATCATGTTAGGCAGCTCACAAGATCCAACAATGAGGCATAATGAGGAGAAGACAACCATCTAGCTACTGCTATGGACCCATAGTCCAGGGGTGAACTACTCACTCATCACTCCGGAGGCGACCATGGCGGTGTAGAGTCCTCCGGGAGATGAATCCCCTCTCCGGCAGGGTGCCGGAGGAGATCTCCGAGAATCCCCCGAGATGGGATCGGCAGCGGCGGCGTCTCGCAAGGTTTTCCGTATCGTGGTTTTTCGCATCGGGGTTTCGCGACGGAGGCTTTAAGTAGGCGGAAGGGCAGAGTCGGGGGCCGGACGAGGGGGCCACACCATAGGGCGGCGCGGGCCCCCCGGGCCGCGCCGGCCTATGGTGTCGCCACCTCGTGGCCCCACTTCGTGTGTTCTTCGGTCTTCCGGAAGCTCCGTGGAAAAATAGGCCCCCGGGTCTTCGTTTCGTCCAATTCCGAGAATATTTCGTTACTAGGATTTCTGAAACCAAAAACAGCAGAAAACAGGAACCGGCACTTCGGCATCTTGTTAATAGGTTAGTTCCAGAAAATGCACGAATATGACATAAAGTGTGCATAAAACATGTAGGTATCATCAATAATATGGCATAGAACATAAGAAATTATCGATACGTCGGAGACGTATCAGCAGCCGGCAAGTCGCGCCGCCGGCGTTCACAATGGGGCCGCCGGCGCCTCCCAGACGCGAGCGGATCTACGTCACCGTAGCGGTGGCGCAGATGTTCTGGGACGCCGGCGTCCCAATGCCGTGGGAGGACGTGCACCTCCCCCACGGCTGGCACCTGAGCCCGGATCGGGTTCCGGTGCCGCCCATCCCGGGCTCCGGCCGCGCCCGCTACGCCGAGATCCGGAGGCGCCGCGCTCAGCTGCCGGCGGACCTCCAGCAGGACCCCGCGTACGGCGACGCAAGTCCCAACTGGGACTTGTGGTTCGAGGTGGAGCACGATGCGCGCCGGCGCACATGCTTCACATCCGCGACGGCGCGGCCTCGCGCGCAGCCAGGCACACCTGCTAGGCGGGCTGGCCGCCGCCCGGCGGCCTCTACATCAACGAGCCCGCGCCCCAGCCCCAGCCCCGGCCGCAGCCCCGGGAGGAGGAGAACGACCCGGAGCTGCAGGGCGGCGCTCGCGGCGTCCCGCGAGCAGCAGGACCTCGACGAGCTGGCCAAATGGCCGCACCTCGCCGAGGCGCTGCGCGCCTCCGCGCCGGAGGAGGCGGCCGGGAAGGCCCGGGAGGACGCCCGGGCGGAGGCGTGGGCCTTCCTCGAGCTGGCGCGCCGTCAGGAGGAGGCTACGCGTCAGGCGGCGCTCCGGGAGGAGGAGGAGCGCCGGGCCGCGCGCCTGGCGGAGGAGGAGCGCGTGGCCGCGCAGGCCGCAGCGGAGGAGCAGCTCCGGCAGGAGTCCGCGCGGAGGGCACGGCTGCGCAGGCCGGCGAGCCCGCCGAACCCGCACTCCCCCTGGGAAAGGGCGCAGTGGGAGCCCTGGCCGGAGTCGCCGGTGCCCTCCGGCGTGTCGAGCCGGAACAGCGCGTCGCCGCCGGGGGGCGTCGTCGTCATCGGCCACCGTGCTCGCAAACCCTGTCTAGGGTTTTTTTTTTAGTTTAAAGCCCATATAGGGCTTTCTTTTGTGTAAAAATTGCCCAAAATAGGGCTAAGTTTAATTAACCACTACTTTAATGTTATTTTTGCTGTTTTCCTTTTTTATTTTTATTTTTGTTATTTTAATTACATATGCGGTGCGTCCGCGCGTTGGGCGCAGCGTGCGACCCAAACGGACACGCGGACGCGGGCCGCTGTCCGGGTGTCCGTTCGGCCACCCAAACGGCCCAAAACGAACGGCCCAGCGCGTCCGTTTGGGTCGCGCGGTTGGAGATGCCCTTAGGTCAGCTCCTACATCGACGCGACCCATTTTGTTCACGCAAGCCACATCTGGCCAATTTGCCAATTCTTTCACATTTATCAACACAAAAATATAAATTAGCACATAAATGAAGTGGCAAAGATGTGCCTGGCCAACAAATGGCAGTTTCCTCTCAAATGTGCAAAATGAGACAATATCGTACAATATGTCCAAAAGGTGACTACTTTTCGTGGCAAGTTTCTCCCAAATGACAATAATCTATGACATTTCCCTTCAAACATCGCGAGCCCGGATAATATTTTCCTTCTTCTCGATCCAAACTCTTTGTTTGTGCGGAGATGGTCTCCAAGTCAGTGAGCATGATCCGGTTATCCTGGTCCATGACATTGGCTTCGGCCTCCAAGAGCCTAGACTTGGCATCGACATCCATAAGCCTAGCTTTGGCTTCGGCCTCAAGGAGTCGAGACTTGGCATTGGCCTCCTCCACCTCAAGATCTCTCGTTTGGAGATCAACAAAGCTATTTGTCGTAGCCGGTTTCTCTTTGCGCCGCCTGTCTCCCCTCACGGCAAGGGCCTCTTACTTCTTCACCATCAAGTCCCTCAAGGTTTGTTGGAATGCCAAGGAGGAAGCTTGGCGGTTAATGCCGGTCTTGGTGTCCTTGTACCCTATAGTCCGGTGGGCACGACCATGCCCGCATGGCTTGTCGGTTGTAGGGTCGCAAAGACAAGTGTCATCACCGTCAACGTTGATGGCACCATCCATCGACGCGTTGCCACCCTTCTTCTTTGCGTCCTCGAGTGTTTTTCAAAAGGGCATAGCTAGTTTTCACTTCTTGGTATCATTGATCGCCATCCCACAATAGCTCAGTGCAAAAGCCTTGTTGTTATAGGATGTCTTGAAGTGCAAAGCGTGCAAAACATATATATAAATGGACAATTGCAATGTACATTGGGAAAAGAGGAAATGTTTTTACCACGTCAACGGCGGAGAGCCCGCTTATCACCCTTCTCTACACCGTCTCAAGCGAATACTCGACATGGATGAAGCCGCGTCTCTTTGCAAGGGAGAGACCTTTACGATTACTACAAAAGGGGTTTGGTGGGAACTTCCTATCCTTATGAAAGTACTTTCCACCCATCGCCATTGTACAATGTCCTTGGGTGGCAACCTATCCTTCACAAACACACAAAAGTAAATATTCACAATTCAATTAGATGCTCCTGATAAATCGAAGTGCCGCGCGAGATCCCGTTGCTCTTCCTGAAGAAATGGCCGTCACAACTCACAGTGTGAGTGTCGATGCAAATTGGTCCATCCTAGGAGTGTACATTTCTGATTAAAAAATAGTGGAAATTTTTCTGGCGCCGTTGGGGAAGCAATTTCGCTATTCCGGGGTTACTAGAGACCTTGTTAGTTAGTTTTATTTTCATTCTAAGTTTTTATTTACTGTTATTAGTTTACCTTTTTGTTCTCTATTTTGAAACCCCTAAAATATTAGTTATTCGTTCTTTATTCATCATAAGTAAAAATACCAAAAAGAGAATAATCATGGCACAAAAGAAGCTTAGAGAATATGCTATCCCCAATGATGATTTTATTCGTGCACCCGTAACTCAGCCCGTTGTTGCAGCGGAGAACTGTGAAATTGAACCTAACCTTTTGAGTTTTGTTCAACATAACCAATTTGGATGCTCAACCGCTGAGGATTCAGGTATGCACTTGAATACATTTACTGAAATATGTGACATGATGCGCATTATAGATATCAACCCCGATGCGGTAAAATTGCGCTTGTTTCCTTTTTCACTAAGAGGAAAAGCAAAAGAATGGTTGCTAGCTTTGCCAAAAGGCACTATTACTTCGTGGGATAAATTGACTAATATATTCGGCTAAGTTTTCCCACCAGCAAATTCAATGTAACTGCATTCTAACATTACAGGTTTTAGACAAGAAGACCGCGAGCCACTAGCGCTTGCATGGGAAAGGATGAAAGAAGCCATCATGAACTATCCAAGTCATGGAATGGAACATTGGCTAATACTTCATTTATTTTATAATACCCTTAACCCAATGTCAAAGTCTATGCTTGATACTGCAGCCGGAGCAACATTCATGAGCAAACAATATGAAGTTGCTAGAAGAATTATAGATGATATGCAAAGCAACCATGCCCAATTGCATATAGAAAGATCTTCCTCAAGAAAGGTGAATTCAATCACCGAAGGTAATAATGAAGACCTTACTCCAAAGGTAGATGAGCTTCTAAGTCTTCTGAAGGTTAAGGAAAATACCCAAGTTAATGCCATCACCAATTCTAATGTTGAAGAAGTAGACTTCATAGCAAAAATCCATACAACCATGCCTGGAAGAGTCAAAACTTTGCCTCTAATTTTCAAAAGCAGGATAATCATGCAGGAGTTCAAGACAATAACTACACTAATGGTAGTGGAGCAAGCAATGATAATGTTTCAGTTGAAAACACTTTCAAAAGTTTTATGCATGCTTAAACTAAACAAAATAATACCCTTACAAAGCTTGCTGAGAATCATAGCACCATGCTAGGGAATTTATTTAATCAAACTGTTTCTCTTAAGAATGATGTTCAAGTTCTAAAAGAAAGAAAAAAAGATAGCTGAAAGCCAAACTATAATACTTGCAAGATTTGCAGGGAAGCCCGAACCAAACACCGTTGAAGATCTCAAGATGATGAGGATCCAGGAAGAAGACGGAGCGCCTGAAAAACTAGACTATAGCAATGATCCATCACCGGACTATTCCGTGGAAGATCTAGTGAAGATGATCACCGTCAAAAATCCCAGAATTGATCAAGCTAATGGTACCATGCACCGCCAATTTCATGAGTTAGAACAACAATATAAAAAACTAGCTGAAAAACTCCCACCTAAGCTTGATGATATATTTGAACCCACTATTAAGATTCATATTAGAGTGAATGAGGTAGTTGCACTTTGTGCGTGCATCTCCACCATTCCAAAAAGCTTATTTGATAAGTTAAATTTGGTCAAAACAACTGAGCTAAGTCTTCACTTAGTTAATTCAACCTATAAACAAGTTGTAGGCTTTAAAGATAAGATTGTAGTAGAAATTAAAGGATGCAACGCTCTTATTGATCTTGTTATTGTGGACATGCTTGAAGATCCTATAGCTCCTATAATCTTTGGAATGCCATTTCTTAGAACTATTAAAGCTCTAATCAATTTACATGAAGGGAATGTGAGAATTGGACTACCATCTGATACCTTTGATCCGGATTACGGATTTTATTATGATAAGCTTTTTTCCTAGAAGACCTAGGTTTAATCGAACCTTGGGAAGCACTGCTAAATGGTGTAAATAAAACGTCTACAAGACTTGCTAGTGTAGTTTATCTTCAGTTTACCGGACTCATTGTAACATCCCAGGATTTGGGGTTACAAAAAGAGAGGAAACAGATGTGTGAATTGCATTCATGCATAGAAAATCCAGAGAATTTTCACGCTTTCAAATAAAACATGTCACAGTAACTGAAGTTTCACTTGAGTTGATGGAATTGAAGTAGATCATCAAGTCAAGTGCTATAAACCTCAATGTGACCTTTGCTAAAACCTTGTTTTGGGTAGAGATGAATTGATCTATAGGTTAGATCAAATGGAACTAAAACAAACGCAACAACACTTTAAGTAAGGATCAAATACCAAATAAAAGGATTATAATATGGTATTCCTTGCAATCATATATGGATATAGTTCAACCACCAAATAAAATTATAAGAAAGAATCAGGAAACCATTCTTAACTTACCTTTTCCTTATCCTTTACCAAATCATGTTTCTACCATGATCCTCATGGTATATCTTAAACTCAATTCTTAAAATCATGTTAAGGACATTACATAAGTTCTCTATCAAACCTTGATTATTCCATCCTTGTTTATCCATATTCAACTTTATTAAACCTTAGAGAAAGGAGAGGACTAACACTAGATCTTGATAATCACATCCTTATCTTTGGAGCATAATCTTAGGGTATTATTTAAGTCATTCCCAAGTGAGAGAAACCATTGATACCAACCTTAGCTATACCTATTAAAGAATCAGGGATAACTTTTAAACTACAGCATTAGGATATAATCTATCTCATCTTGGGGTGGTGAGATAATCCAGTATTAAATTGAACAAGACCGAGAACCGAGGCTGAGATCTCGAAAACCAAACTGAACCTCCTCCTCGCGTCGCCCCCTCCTGGCGACCGGGGAGGGGAAACCCTAGCGCGCCGCCGCCGCCCCCCTCCCCTTCTCCCTCCCATCTCCGCCGCTCCCAGAGGCGCTCCCGGGCTAAGCCCGCGACGCCGGTGAAGGGGGCGGTGGGGATCTGAGCTCTCAGCTCCCCCCGCGGTGGCTAGGTGGAGGATCTCCGCGGCGGGCTTGCCTTGGCTAAGGCGGCGGCTCGACGGGCTCCCCTCTCCGATGGCTGGCCTCTGGTCGGCGGTCGGGTGCGGGTGGTCTTGTCCGGCGGCTCCCTTGGCGGGGGGCTCGGGACTGCGAGGCGGCGGCCTTGCTCGGTGAGGCGCCACCGGCTCCGGCGGCGAGCGGTGGGCGCGGATGCGTCCCGGGATCTTGGTCGCGTGGGCGACGAGTTTTCCGGCGGATGTTGGTCGTGGCGCGGGGCTGCTCCGGTGGCTGGCGGCGCCAGATCTGAAGAGGCTCCTCCGCCTCACCTCGGTGCAGCCCACCTTGCCGGATCTGGATCTCGAGGGCCTTGTGCCGCTGGTTCCTTGGATGGAGGTGGTGCTGGTGGTTGGAAGTGGAGTCCGGGAGAAATCCTTTGGCCGGTCTCGGCCTCGACGGCGGCGACGTCCGAGTGGCGCCGTTTTCCTCTTTGGTGGCGATGTCGAGGTACTCCCTTCCCTCCACCCCACCCCTGCTGCGTTCCCGGGGTGAAAACCCTAACTTTGTTGGGCGGCGACGACGCCACGGGCGCCGTGTTCTCCTTGGAGGCACTGCTGTTGGGACCTCTCGGGGTGAGTGGCTGCTGCCGTCGTGCAGTGTGGAGGTGGCGGTGTTGCTCGTCGACATTGGCCTTTTTTTCATCAATGTCCATGTCCGCAGCTTCGGCTCTGCGTGGGTGAACCCCGGCGGGTGGCTTGGCTTCGCAAGGTGAGTTCTTGCTGCGAGTGTCAGGGCTGTGTTCCTGCCCTAGTGCTAGGCTTGGTTCTTGTTGTGTGCTCTGCTCAAGGGGAGCGTTTCCATTGCCGGCGGTTCGGCGTCCTTTCGAGCCAGGACGAGGGGGCAGGGGCCCTCTCCGGTGATGGAGGAGTACTGCAAGACGACATATTGCTCCTGGGGCAGGCGGGTCTCCGCTGCTTCGCGTTCGATGCTTCTACCCTGCTCCACCTTCGTCGCTCCCGGGTGCTTCGTTCTTGCTTGAGGACATCGAGGACTTCAGCTGGGTTTCTTGTTTTTCTTGTGTTTGCTGTGGTGTTGGATGTTGTAAGCTGGTTCAGCATTCTTGTATCTTCGAGCCGTTTTGGCTTTATTAATTTAAAGCTGGGCACTTTGTGCCTCCTCTTTAAAAAAAAAAAAAAATTGAACAAGACCATATCCATGAATTGATGAAGTAAAGTAGAGACTAATTCAACTAAGCTATCCAGGTGGAGACTTAACCTTTTCATACCCAATGAGATCTTGTGAGTACACCATAAACCCTAGAATAATCCATTCCTATATAAGAGAGCTCAAGCTATGGTGTTACACTCAAGTTAGTTGAGCCAACACTTGATTTTGAGGGAGAGAACTATCCATATACACAGATAATTATATCATCATTCCTTGAGAAGAAATCTATGTTGTTATCTCAGGCATTTCCAAGTGTTGTAAACTATTGAGGCAAACCTAGCCATGTACATCCAAAATAGTATAAGAGTACTATACCCTAGTTGATCAAGACAATACTTGATCTTGGAAGTGAGAACCCTAGTTCATGAGAGATACTTAGGAAGCTAAACCTTTGATCATTACAAATTGGGTAATGATCATAATCCCTAAGAACTTGAAGTAAGAGAATAAGTTGATCATGTCAAATGCATGATTATGCTTTGGAGATAAGGGAATAGTAAGTTAAACCCTAATGTCATAAGCAGATATCATCCATCACATAAAATCATAGGGACACCACTAATAAACAACACTAGTTATGTCTAACAATTCCATTAGAGAATCATCTGCATTATACCAAACCCTTGCCTAACCCAAGCCTGTGTCCCAATGTTAGTAATATTTTGAGAAAAACATCCTATCATTGGAGAGGAAGGGCAACCCTATATAATTCAACATGGTGTCAATTTACATTTAGAACCAATACCCATATCCCAAACTTAACTTGTGTGTCATAGGGGGATCACAAGTAAAATCCTAAGATCATGCCCTAAACTCAAGTATGAGTGAGGGGATTATTTAACCAACCCTGAAAGGAGTCAAGATACCAACTTAACCTACCTTTCAAGCCATGCCTATGTAGGTGCAACCAACTATTGTTTCCAAATATATAGAAGTCTCATGAGAGGAATAAGATCCACCCAAATCCTTTTAAACCACCAATTTAGAAGATGGTATTAGTACTCTAGAATAGCCTTAAACAATTTTCCAAGTCCTTATAAATAGCTAGGCACATGAAATAATACCCTTAGATCACCTTCTTAATATGCAACTGAATAAATAGAGTTGTTTAGTAAATTAAATCTTCCAAAGAAATCTCACTTAAAGTCCTACCTATCACTAGGTAATTAGAAAGGCCTTTTGAAATGTAATTCAAACCTTTCAAAGGGGATATTCAAAATTATACCTATTGGAGTTATCATTGTTTAGATATCCATTTGGAATTTTGCAACATTAAAAAAATATAAGTGCATAACTGCACAAAGAAATATTGTTCATACAATACTAATACGTAATGAATATATTTCTGCATTTTATATAGAATGCTCACAGACACAAGAATTCAAGAGAATCGAAGAAAATGAAATCCTCTCCACTCACAGATGTGCTATTAGAAAAAATCAAGTAATATTACAACCCAACAATATTAATATACCTAGAATTTTCAAATAAAAGACTTGGAATATCATCTCTGATAAATCTCAAGAGAAGTCTCACATTCCAAATACTTCAATCGGATTTCGAATCCAAATGAAATTTAAACCAGAAAATAAGAAATAGAGAGAGAGAGAGAACCAGCTGATGGGATTCGTAGCATAGAAAACAAAAAATTTCCTACCGCAAGAACGAATAACAAGCCAAGATCCAATCTAGAAGATGGTAGCAACGAGAAGATCATGAGACTAACCCTCGAAGATTTCCAAAGCCTACGAGATTAGATCTCGTTGTTGTTGTAGTCGATCACTTGCCGCTTTCGAAAGCGCGTAGAAGATCTTGACGGTGCCACAGTCGGGCAGCACCTCCGTACTCGGTCACACGTTCGGTGTTGATGACGACGTCCTTCTCCCCGTTCCAGCGGGCAGCGGATGTAGTAGATCCTCCTCGGAATCCCGCCAGCACGACGTCATGGTGACGGTGGTGGTGGAGATCTCCGGCAGGGCTTCGCCTAAGCACCGTGGGAGAAGATGGAGGAGGGGAGAGGCTAGGGTTTGAGAGAGGGGGACTGCTTGGGCGCCGGCCTAGGGGGGCCTTGGTGATGCGGCCAACTTGGTGTAGGCTGCCCCTCCCTCTCCTCCTCATTATATAGGTGGAATCCCTAAGGCTTTGCCCAAAAGTTTGAATAAGACCCCAATTCAAAACTTCCATATGGACGAAACCTAGAGGGACAAGGACTTCTCCCTTTCCCCCTTTGTTGGCCGGCCAAGGAGGTGGAGTCCACCATGGACTCCACCCTCCCACTTGGTTGGCTGGTTAGGGTTGGTGGAGTCCAACCGGGACTCCACCTTCCATGGTGATTTCTTCCGGAAGGTTCTAGAACATTCTAGCGCCTTCCATAAATGTACCGGATCATTTCCAAACTTGAAAAGTGACTTCCTATATATGAATCTTATTCTTCGGACCATTCCGGACCTCCTCGTGATGTCCTGGATCCCATCCGAGACTCCGAACAAACATTCGAACTCCATTCCATATTCCATATCTACTTAAAACGACATCAAACCTTAAGTGTGTAACCCTACGGTTCGTGAACTATGTAGACATGGTCGAGACTCCTCTCCGACCAATAACCAATAGCGGGATCTGGAGATCCATAATGGCTCCCACACATTCAACGATAACTTAGTGATCGATTGAACCATTTACATACGATACCGATTCCCTTTGTCACGCGATATTTACTTGTCCGAGGTTTGATCATCGGTATCTTCATACCTTGTTCAACCTCATCACCGACAAGTACTCTTTACTCGTACCATGGTATATCATCTCTTGTGAACTACTCACATGGTTGCAAGCTAATCAGACGATATTTCACCGAGAGGGGCCAGAGTATATCTATCCGTCATCGGGATGGACAAATCCCACTCTTGATCCATATGCCTCAACTCATACTTTCTGAATACTTAATCCCATTTTTATGTGTGAATAGTCCTCACAGGCTGTGGGTTGGGGTGAATCCTCGCAGCGTTTATGTGTATCTAATCTTATAATATGTGTAAGGATTGAATAGGATTGCAATCTTGTATCCTTGGCTCTTGGCCTCGATTCGATGGTCTGCAGGTACCCATGTCTATCAGATCGATCAAGGGAACAGGTGGAATGAGTGGAGAACGACGTGCTATTGCGAAACCTTAGTGACAGAAAGGAAAATGTAAGGTACATGTTTAGTGATTCATTCGGGATCAACGACACAATCATCTAGCTTAATGCTTTGGCCTCTATTCATTTACTAAATAACTGTTGCTACTCGCGGCTGTGGGAACATTGGTTGGACCAAGAGGCTCTTGTCACTTATGGCTTTAGGGGCAAGAGTATTTACGGATGTGTTGCTCACAAATCTCTTATCTCTATTTTATTTACTACATATTTGCACTTCATTTCTATATGTATGCATAGCTGCAGGAGAATTCTTAACCCTGGCCTATTCCAATCATTGAACACAACCCATTTAAGAGTAAACTAGATAGATCCGGTAAATATAAAATTAAATTAACTAGCAAGTCTTGTAGACACTTTTTTTACACCATTTTAGCACTGTTTCCTAAGGTTCGATTAAACTTAGATCTTCTAGGGAAAAAGCTTATCATACTACAATTCATAATCCGTATTCGAAGGTATCAGTGGACCCGCCCAGTTAAAGGTATTACTAGCTATTCAATGGGCAGGCCCACTTAGTGGACGGATCGGCCGAGCTGGCTGATTTGACAGCTTATCGAGGTACTAAGTGGATCGGCCCATTTATGTTACTGGGTTGGCCCATCCTTACTAGACCTTTGAAGTGGCGTCCTGCGAGGCGAATGGAACTCGTTATTGTTCATATGTGCGTATAGGTTAAACTTGCGTGATGCCATCTAGGATTTGCTAACATGCAGCCCATTTAAAGCTTATTTAGGACATAATTGAGGTAATCAGGGATATTATTTCAAACGCCATATGCAAAAAAAATCTAAATTAATTATTACAACTACAAAATTTACAAATTATTGATGAAAGTTTAAATAATAATTAAATTACAAATGTTGCATTGGAAGTACACTCGACTACAACAGAGTTGATGTTTCTTGAGGAAGCTTTCATCCCGAAACATGTAACAACTAGCTTACCATAATAAGTGCAGAAGAGATTCTTCAAAACATTCTCCCTCAAAGTTTGCCTGTGTTTCAACTTCTATATTTGACGTGTGATTGTAATTATTTGATCTTCTTGTTTACTTTGCTGCCCAAATCGCTTGAGATTTAAATGTCAAACCTCATAGAATTAGCAACTCCGTTTTCTTGAAGGCAAGATCTGTTCCACTAGACACACGGATCCCAAGCTGAGAGAGAGAGAGAGAATGTTGTGCCTATCCGACCATTTCTCCTCCTTAGAGCATCTCCAGTCGCGTCCCCCAAACCGTCCCTCAAACCGCGCCGGATCGTTTTATATGTTTGGGAGACGTGTTTTGTTCGTGCCGCCTTTGGGGAACGTCGCGTCCCCCAAACGCCGCTCCCAAACATTAAAAATAATTTAAATAGATAGAATAAAACTCTTTACTAATATTCAAATCGGTTCAACATAAACAAAATACATATAAAACTTCGAAAAAACATAATTAAATTACATACAAATTATTTTAAACTACTACTTCTTCTTCGATGATGGCCCCGCCTCGTCGTCGTCGTCACGGTGGCGCTTCCTGCTCGTCACCTCTTCCGAAGAGGCGGTGTCGGTCGACGCGTCGGAGTCCTCCTCGTTGTCGCCGGTGCTCGCCGGCTGCGCCTTGGCCTTGGCCTTGGCCTTAGCGGTATTGGCCTCCGCGTCCGCCTCCGCCTTCGCACGGGCCACCGCCGCCTCCTCTGACCCTTCTTCCTCCGCGTCCTCCTCCACGCCCAGCCATTCCTCCGCGCTGTCAAGTGGTGGGAGGGAATCGTCGTCGCTGCTGGGCGTCGGAGCTTTCTCCCACCAATGGCGCCATCCAGCAGGCTTTCCCTCGCCGGAGGTGTCGGACGGGAGCTCGGAGATGTAGCTCATCGTCGCTGGAGGTGTCGGATGCGGCCGGTGAAGATCCAAAAGCGCCGACGTACGGGTCTTGTTGACCGCGGATGAACGGCGGCGCAGAAGTCGAAAAGACCAGCGGTTGCTCTTCCGAGGAATCCCGACTCCATTCCGGCGGTTGCCGCGTCGTCGACGCGGTTGCCAATGCGACGGTTCCGCTTCCCGGCAACTGCACCGTCGCTATGTAAGCGGCGGCTGAGCTTCCGATCCGCTGACGGGTCGGCCCCGCGTCGGTTCGCCTCGCTTTTCGTTGTGTCCAGCGTGCCCGGAGCGTCCCCTATGGGACGGGGACGGACTCAGGGCGCCGGACACCGTATGGGGCCGCGCCGGACAAAAATGGGCTTTGGAGAACGCGGCTGGAACACATTTTCTGTCCGGCGCGCCCAAATCCCTTTGGGGAACGGTTTGGGGGACGCGACTGGAGATGCTCTTATTTCTTGTTGATAAATGTGTTGGGGGGTCAAGACCAAGAAAACACCCATTCTCTCTCCACAACTTAAAACCCATTCCAGTACAAACCCTTCTCTCCCTCTCCGCCGCTTGCACTCATCAAATCACACTCCGACTCTCCCTCTTCTTCCACCTACAAGAAGCGCTGAACCTGCCTTGTCCCTCCCGCACGCGCAGACCGAAGAACCCCCTTCAAACCCGCTGAGCTAGCAATGGAGATCAGCGGCATCATTGCGACATGTACTCCCCAATGATTGATCATCTCATTCTCCTCTAGCCCTTGTTGAGACCACCACACGGCCTCATACCCCGTCCATCCTTCCTGCTCCCCTCCGCTCCACCCCAAGACCAACAGCGGCAGCAGCGTACAGAACATGAGCCGCATGAGCATCGCGGGCGGTGGCAGCGGCTGGCTGGGGTTCTCGCCGTCGCCTCACGTTGCCGCCGCGGCCATGGACGCGGTGGCCGGCTCCGGCATCGTCGACGTCGGCGGCCACCACCGCGTGCACCACAGCGGCGTCTACTACCACCCCGAAGCGATCGCCTCCTCCCCCACCTCTTTCTACTTCGGCGGCGCCGACAATGTCGCGGCGGCCGGAAACGGCGGGTACTACAACGGGATCTCCGCCCTACCTCTCAAGTCCGACGGATCCCTCTGCATCGTCGACGCGTTCCGGAGGAGCGACCAGGAACACCACGGTAAATATCTGCACAGTGCCAGTTCTTACCTGCTACAGTCTTGTTCGCCGAGTTCTTGGCTTTTTGCTACGCGCGTCTGTTTATGTTTCTTGGTTGGGTTTGCGGCCTGTGCTGCAGGGGCGGAGGTGTCGGCGTCGCCGAAGCTCGAGGACTTCCTGGGCGCGGGCCCCGCCATGAGGCTGAGCCTGACAAACTCGAGCTACTACTACGGCGGCCACGGCCACGGCCACGGCCACGCCCTGGACCACGGCGCCGGAGACGGCCAGCAGCAGCACTTGCCGTACGCCATGATGCCTGGCGCCGGCGGCCACGACGTGTACTACGACGCCCACGCGTACGCCCACGCGGCGCTGCTGGACGAGCAGGCCGCAATGGTAGCGGCCGGGTGGATGGCGCGGGGTGGAAGCGGCTACGACGTCGACACGGGCAGCGGCGAGGACGGCGCCGGTGCCATCGTGCCGGCCGGGCAAGGCGACTCCGGAGCGCACCTCCACCCGCTGACGCTGTCCATGAGCTCCGGGTCCCAGTCCAGCTGCGTCACCATGCAGCAGGCGCCCGCCGCAGCCAGCCACGCCTACGGCGGCGACTGCGTCGTGCGGACGACCGTGGCCAGCAAGAAGCGCGTCGCCGGGCAGAGCAAGCAGCCGGTGAACCACCGCAAGTGCATCGACACGTTCGGGCAGCGCACGTCCCAGTACAGAGGCGTCACCAGGTAGCAGCACAGCGCAACTCTTTTCCCATGCAATGCATCTTCTTCCTCCTCCCGCCGCTAACGCTCTCTCTTGCAAGCAAAAGCAGGCATAGGTGGACGGGGAGGTATGAGGCGCACCTCTGGGACAACAGCTGCCGGAAGGAAGGCCAGACCAGGAAAGGCCGCCAAGGTACTACTAGTACTACTAAGCTTAAGCTCTCTAACTAGTGTACTTGATCCGTACTTCCGTACCGTTTTAGTGGTACTGATGTGATTACACTTGCAAGTGCTAACTAGTTAAGTGTTCTTGCATGTGTGACTGTACTTTGCTGAACCTTTTGCCTGGGATCGTGCTGTTCGTCAACTGCAGTTTATCTCGGTGAGTACTAGCAGCAGTAGTACCCGTTTTCAGTTCAGTTTAGTCTGTACAAATACATTCTTTGAGATGGAGTAGTACTGAAAGAAAACTTGTTAATTTGGCCAGGTGGGTATGACATGGAGGAGAAGGCGGCGCGGGCGTATGACCTGGCAGCGCTCAAGTACTGGGGCGCGTCCACGCACATCAACTTCCCGGTGATTAACACATCTCTGATCCCCAGTTCTTACAATGTTGAGGAGTACATTGCTTCTGATAACAGTGTACCTAGCTATAGATATTTTGGTATCGTTTTTTGACCATTTGTGTATGATTGTCCAGGTGGAGGACTACACGGAGGAGCTGGAGGCGATGAAGAACATGACGAGGCAGGAGTACGTGGCTCACCTGAGAAGGTAATACACTTGCCTGAATCCTGAGGAAAATGTGCATTTGCTACCATGGGACCAAATGTATCGACAGTTCGACACTCACTGTGCCGGGTCTGTCTATGATCGCCATTGCTGCAGGAAGAGCAGCGGGTTCTCGCGCGGCGCGTCGATCTACCGGGGAGTCACCCGGCACCATCAGCAGGGGCGGTGGCAGGCGAGGATCGGCCGCGTCTCCGGCAACAAGGACCTCTACCTCGGGACATTCAGTACGTGCTCAGCCATTTCCCGTTGTATGCTACCCTGAAATCGACTTGCTGCAACATCGTCATAGGCGTCAGGTTGCAATCTAGTTGGGCGTCACTGCTTGGATCCATGATTCATGCATCATGATCACCAATGTGGTCGCAGCAAAGCAAGGTTGCAGAGGCTTGTCACGGTTTAAGGACGCAGGGTGTCCCGTCACAATGATCGTTGTGAGAACCTCTGCCATAGCTCAATGATGCCCCTGCATCGCCCTGGCCCTCCCGAAAGAATGTCTTGCTCTGCCGGATTCCTGCGTGCTTTTGTTTGCTTGATCGCTTTTGCGCATGCCGCATGCGGCCGGCGCCGTCCCCAGCTGGGCAGCAAGTGCGTTCGCGTTTTCGTGTTCTTTCTCATAAGGCTGCCGCATGCTCGCGTCGCTTTCGTGTTCGGATTGTTTGACCGCCGGGAAAGAAAGCTCCGTTGAAGTAAGCTGATCGTTTTGTGTGTGTGCAGGCGCGCAGGAGGAGGCGGCGGAGGCGTACGACATCGCGGCGATCAAGTTCCGGGGCCTCAGCGCCGTCACCAACTTCGACATCAACCGCTACGACGTGAACAAGATCATGGAGAGCAGCACGCTGCTCCCCGGCGAGGAGGTGCGGCGCAGGCCCGACGTCGCCGTCAGCTCAGCCATGGTGGCCACCGCCGCGGCCGCTCTCGTGCAAACCGCAGACTGGAGGCAGGCCATGGCGCCCGCCACGGCCCTACGGCGACGAGCACAGCCGCCACCACCTCGACCTCCTGTCGACCGAGTCCCTCTCGCTGCTGCACGGCGTCGTCTCCGTAAACGGCGGCAACGCGGGGCAGGGCAACGCCAGCAGCGCACGCATGTCCGGCGCGTCGTCCCTCGCCACGAGCCTGAGCAGCTCGCGGGAGCAGACCCCGGACCAGGGAGGTGGCCTCGCCATGCTGTTCGCGGGCCACGCGGCACCGAAGCTGCAGGCAAGCTCGCTGTCGCTGCCCATGGGCTCGTGGGTCACCTCGGCGTCGCCGCTGCCGGTCAGGCCCGGCGGGTCCGTCGCGCACATTCCAATGTTCGCCGCGTGGGCCGACGCGTGAGCAAGTTCTTGCCAGTGCAAGTTTGGGGTCGGCAGGCAAAGATTGTTTTGGAATTTGCTGGTAACTTAGCCGGTGGTTAATTAGTCTTCAGTAGCCTGGATTGTAAGGAACTGGTATGGATTAGTAGCTGGGTTAGTAAGGAACTATAGTAAGGATTAGTAAGCCATAGATGGGTAACTTTGTGGCGTAGCTCGACGGCGCGTGCATGCCTGGCTCCTGCCTTCTTCTCCAGCTGCGTCTGGGACGAAGGGTTTTTGTAATATCGAGCCTGTGGCAACAGCAGCGTCACCTCACCTCCGGCAGATAGCCGATCTAATGGGGGATGGATGATTAGTTTCGATGTCCTGACCTCCTAACTTCATCATCAAACGGAAATGTTAAGTACCTGGCTCGTTCGTTGTCTATGTCATTCTGAATTTTCTCTGAACTGCATGCCTCACACTTTCTGGTTTGCTTCAACTCTTTAGTGTGCAGTTTTCTTTGTTCAGTGTGCAGTTTTCTTCAGAGAGAGTTTTTCAGCTACGCACCGCTCGCAGACAGCGCAACGGAACAGCCAGACTAGATTTGCAAACAGAATTTGAATTCAAATTTCGTGAATATTTGAATATCCTCGGTTGCCGGCGTGGTAACCGGTTTATAACCAGATGATAACCAATATTTTCACACATGGTTTCGATGCTCAACCGGAATTCAAACCCCACCAAGATTTTCTGCCGTGTCGCCGCCGCACCTCACACTTTGTGGGTTTTTGTTTCCAGCGAGTTATTCAGCGCATGGTTCAACATTTCGTTTCTGGTCTTTTTTTCTGGTTGTTTGAGATTCAGGAATTTCTAGAAAATGGTGAAATTTTGAAGATAAATTTGAAAATTATCGACCAGATTCGTCTGCCAATTAAAATAGTACGGCAAGGTGTCTGCACTAATGCGTTGAATCCGAATTTGTGATTGTGATACGATTGTTTTCTATTTAAGCACCTCCGATTGTTTTTTATTAAGTTTGAACAAAAACTTCGGCCGATATTATCATGTATCGCCCCTCACCGAGATTCGCAAATTCCACATAATTTGAGTAAAAAATTGAAGAATTCCTTTCACTACATCTAGGCCATCCCTCTAAACCATTCTCCATGTTTTTTCGGCACACACCTCTAACTCTAAGTTTCTTCGTCGCCACCTCCTCTCTTTATTAGTTTGGTATTTGGTTGTTCTACAATTATTACAGTGTTTGAAGAGAATAGAGTCGTATTGTCCTGGTTCATTGTTGCATTAGACACGGCAAAGAAGTATGCATGGTGGTTATGTGGCCGCGTCCAGACCCATGTATGCTGACCCATGTGTGCTGACAGGCCGTTCCGAGACCTACTAGACACCCCCAATGTGCATGGCGCCCGCTCAGGACCGGTCCGAATTAATTTTGGATTTGGGGCTATAAACGTAATTTATACTGAAATTTTATATTTCTAAATAACTTAATAATCGTACCTCCCCGCATATTTTATCGAACATGAAATGTTACTAACTTTAGTTGTATCATTCTTTTTATTGCAACATATCATAATTATTATACTTAAGTTGTGCTGAAAAATATATTTTGTATCAGAATTATATTATTTTCTAATGGATAGACATTGGCAAAATTGGACTCAATACTTATATGTTTCTTATACATTAAAGTTTAGATATCTTTAATAGTATGGTATATATATATATTATATTATATATATATATCTATTGGGTATGTCCTAGCAAATATCTTCATGGGGAGATTTCTATTGAAAAGTTATGTAAGACAAATTTATAGAAACTTATAGTATAAATTGGATTGTGAGCTAGAATGTCTACGGGTTCTGGCTTTGAGTAACCACTGAACCAAGTAGAACCCTAGAGCCGTAAACGGCAGAACAGACAGGGCAACGCTAGCAGTGCACGCATGTCCGACGCGTCGAGAGCATCTTTACAGCATCTTCAGTTGGTCCTTCAACGCGGTATCTAAATTGATCGAGTGTTTGGGATGTTGTTGCTTGGCACCACGATTCGGGTGTGTCTCTACCTAATCGCGCCCCTCATTTAGAGGCCCAAAACAATAAAAATGCATGAAAATAAAAATATTTGTTCAAATTTGATTATATTTTAAAAGTTTGAATGAAAACCGTCTTGATCATCTAAACCCTAGCCTGTTGGCCGTTCGGCGGTGCATTCGACGGCCCCGACCCGTCGTCGTCTCCCCTCCGCCACTCGCGACTAAGGATGTAAACGGATCGGGTCGGATCGGATAATGCTCTCTCCATATCCTTAACCATTTTTTTTTACCTGATGCGGAGCGGATCGGATAATGACCAAAAGCGGATTCGGCCGCGGATTATATCGGATTACGGATTCATATTGGAAATGGAGCGTACTCGGATTAAATCAGACGGAAAAACAGATAAATACACACGAAGAGAGATAATATGTTCACCATGATAATAGTATAAACAAGTTTTCATCTAAGTGCATAATATGAGGAGAGTGAACAAACGGAGGCCGAGCTACATGTAGCGTTTATTTTCAAAAAATTATAAATTATATTTCTAAGTGTCAAAAAATTGTTAAAAAATCCTCAATGTAGCTAATGATGGAATCTACAAACATGCAAAATATTAATGTGAAATTCTTAGTACTTTAGGCTGCATAAAAATGACAAATGTGTGGATCTGAAAATAGTGAATAGT